>NC_092502.1:48234787-48504787 GCF_047511675.1 Marmota flaviventris
TGAATGAAATTTGCCAAGAATCACCATTAAAATAATAAGACCTATTCTCTCAATCGAAGTAGAATAAACTAGTGTCTGGAAATGGCTCCTAGAAAAGATAAGCATTCAGTGCATTTAGATAGATTCAGAGTTTAAACTTAGAAAAGTTATTTCTTTTCAGATCATGGAGAACAATTTTTCCATACCATGATCTGTTATTTACAACGCAATAGTAAATCAAGGATGTTAAGATTATAATCATATGAACATAGTGAAATATTAGATGGTATTGTTTTTCAAAAGTAAATATTAATGAGAAATTGTATTCCATTTGTGTACCATGTTACACAAATGCATTCTGCTGTCCTGTATAATGAATTAGAACAAATTTTTAAAAGTACATATTTCTAGCATGTAAATATGGCAATATAAGAACTGAAGAACTGAAAACAATTATGTATTCTCAGTGCCTCAGTCTCCTTTGACTATAACTTTTTTTCTCCCAGCAGTAGATGCAGTAGAAAAACAGATTTTTCTAATTATTTTTCTGTACAATTTAAAAGCTCAAGACAGGGAGACAAAATCCCGCAGCATGAGAAAAACAGACTTTCATGAATAAAGCATCATTAATATAAATTAACACATTGTATCAACAATCAGGTTTTATTCTCTGGCATATTACATAGTGTCTATTGATTTATGAGTTCCTCTATTAAAAGGCACACAAATTTGTGCCTGACACACAGAAATAGTATGACAAATAAATAACTGGTCTGGTTCTTATCTTTTCTATAGCTCTAAATATTGTACTTTCACTGTCTAGGAATCTGAATCAGTGCATATCCTAAAGGAAAACTGGATAGAGTCCTAACCATGAAAATAAAAACAAGGATTCCAAATGTCCCAGGAGATTTCTAGTCTCTCATTCAGAATCTGTGCAAAACAATGTTCCATCATAGGCATTCTGTTATTATAACAAGATATTTGCTTCTCTGGTCCTGCCTATAAAATACCAATAGCATCTTTCCCTCCACTTTCTTCATCAGATAAAAAAAAAATACCTACACCTATTCCAAATGACCCTGGATAGTAGATACCACCTCACATTTGAAAATCACTGCACAAACAGCACAGGCTTGAGAGTCCTTCAAACCTAGAAACCCAGAGTGACAGAGTCAGTTTTGTTACACATTAAATAAAGAAATTTAACCACCAGGACTTCACAAACTTCAGATGTATTATTTTTCTACTATGTGTATATAAGTGGACCTTTTGTATTATTTAAATATTTAATTTAATTAAATATACTAGTGGAACGGAAAATAATGAGAGTACCATGAAGATACAAATATGAAGAAAATAAAACTATACATCAAAATTTCCTCAGATTCTGATACTTTTCAACAAGTAATATGTATGTAGCTCTATTTTACTGTATATGCAGCCATATTGAAATTAAAATAATAAGATTGTACAAGGATTAAAGCTTATCTGATACTAAGGCCATCCTACAGTTGAATTAAATTTATGATTAGAGATCTAATTTTATTATATAAATATGCTATTTCTAGATACTCAAGTAGAAATGTCATCAGCTTCCTGAAAAGGTATCTGATAAGTAGTATACAATAATGATCATTTATAAAGTAATAAGGGTAGTTTTTTCTGAGTGATGTATATTTTTCATTAGAAACTTAACATGAACAAGACATTCATATTAATTGTTATGCATATTCCAAGTCAGAAATTTTAGCTCAGTTTTCATAACTAAGTAAATTTGCCTATAATATATGCTTTATTGAATAATTTACTTAAAATGTTTTTTGTAAAAACATTACAGAAGATACAAAAAATAGGCTTGAAGAAGTGAAAATATGTCCTTTGTTCTTGAATAAGAAGCCACAACATTGTAACAATGACAGTTTTCTCTATATTATTAACAATACAATTCTAATAAAAACACTATAGTCCAGAGCTATACAATTTCATTTTAAAGTTCATCTGGAAAAATAACCAAACCATAATCACTAGAGAAATCTTGACAAGTAAGTTGAGGGGACTACCTTGTTCAGATATTAAAATATATTATGAAGTCTCTAAATTAAACTTTATTGTATTGACATATAAACAACCTGATATACTAATGGAACAGAGTAGAAAATTAAGAATGGACCCTACCGCATAGGAAAATTTAGAATATAATAAATATAGCATCTCAAATTAGTGCTGAGAAAATTGTGTATTCATATGGAATAAATTTGGATCACTTCTCACATCATATATCAGGTTCATTTTCAAATGCATCATAGGTTGAAATATGAAAATATAATTATACACATGCTAGAATAAAATGTGCAAATTTCTTTATAAAGCAGAATGAGAACACTTTTCTAATTATGATTCGAAATCCAGAAGTAATAAGAAAAATATCAAAATTTATCTCTATATATTTCAAAGTCTTCATGGCAAACACGTACACAGAAGAAGAATAAAAGAAGACAAATAGTAAACTGGATAATTAAATATAAACAACATATCACAGATAAAAGGTTAATACCCTAGGAGATACAAAGAACATTTAATATTTCGAGAAGAAAAAGACCAATTTCCCCATAGAGAATTTGCAAAATAAATAAATAATGAAGTCTAAATAAAAGATGCTCACTTTTACTCATAACAAAAAATGCAAATTGAACCTATTATCGGATACTATTTCTCACTCATCCAGTTGGCAACATCAAAAAGTTTGTTAACATACCCTGTAGCTGTCCTGTGGGGAACCAGGCACTGGTACAATGCTTGTGGGAATGCAAAATGATACAACCCGAGGGAATTTGATACCTAGCAAAATTACATAAAATTACCCTTTATCTCAGCAATTCCACTACTAGGAACTGTCCCAAAAGTACACTGGCAATAATACAAAATGTCATATGCCAAGATTATTCATTGAAACAGTATTTGTAAAAAGAAAAATACAAGTAAAAATCAATGCCTATAATTAAGGGAGTCCTTGAGTAAACTTGAAGGAGTATTCCACAAATATAAAAATAGAAAAGGCAAATCTCACTCTGTTGTATAGTGCTCCACCAGGGTAATGTGCTAGGCGGAGAAAACCAAAGTGTGCAACAGTTTTTATAGTATATTATTGTCTATGTAAGGAAGGAAGGAAAGAAAGGTGTGTGTGTGTGTGCATGGGAAGAAATGTACTTGGATGTGTGGATGATAATATGCACTCCTACATATACCTACATATGTACATGTAAATGTGTATGTATATGTACATATACATATATATTATTAAAAAAGCAAATACAAATCGAAACTAGGAAAAGTTACCTATAAGAGGAGGCAGAGATAGAGATGACAGTTAGACTTGTGTTTTGAGTTTTGACATTGAAGCCTTGTAAATGTTTTACACACATAATAAATAAAACTACAGGAAAAAAGATCTAGCTATCTTTAAAGAAATTGAAGCAAATGAATTAATTTTATATTACATTTGTGGCATAACCATATAAAGCAAATAATTATGCTGATCTAAAAAAATACCTCAATGTTTTCATTATACTCTTCTTAAGATATGTCTAAAGAACAAACAGAATCAGAAAGAAATCTTAAACTGCACCCAAGTCTTATGTTTAGTAGAAAAATGCTGGAATTGTTTTTAAGAAGATATTATAAGTATGTGTAAGATAAATTAACTAATTATGTTAATTCCATTAGGAACCAAGATTTACCAAGATTTTCAGACTAAGGGGAAAAAATCTGAATATAAAACTCAAACAATTTAAGTAAGCACCCTATAATCTGACATTTGAATTGCCAATATTCCTGTGATGAACTTATGAAATAGTTTCTCAATACAAGGAAGCATAGCTTTCAAGTTCTGTCTACTGAATAAGCCTAAAAATACCATTAATTCAATAATAATTGGAAACTTTAGAATCCTCCTTTTAAAATCAAACTGCCATCTTCCATTAAAAGGACAAAGAATCTTGGAAGAAATGGGTATTTCTTATAATCTTCAAAATATGTCAGGGAACCAGGTGCTGTGGTATACACAGCAAATCAGGAGACTGATGCAGGAGGATTGCAAGTTCATGGACAGCCTGAGCAAATTAGGCCAATCCTGTCTCAAAATAAAAAATAACAAATAAATTAAAAGGGCTAGGAATGTAGCTCAGTGGTAGAGCTCCTCTGAGTTCAATCCCCAGTACTGCAACCACAACAAAAATGAGCCTAGGACATTTTGTGCAAACAAGAAAGATTATTGAATTCAACTGATTATTGAGTAGTATTAATTGTGATAATGACAAGGTCTGTATTAACAAAGTCATTAGCCATAAGATCTTACAAATTAAATAAGGTCTTAAGAATTTATGGTATCTGAGATTTGTTTTAAAAATACTTCAAAAAAATGAGAATGATAGAAAAAATCTAGGAAATATTGGTAATTATTGAAACTGGATGATGGGTAAATAGCAATTGATTTGTTATTTATTTTTTTACCTTTGTTTGAAAATCACCATGGTAAAATTTCTTTTTAATCTAGAAACTCCAGAAATTTCTATCTTATATAAATATTAGTTACTGTTCCCTTTTACAAGTATTGCATGAACTGTATCTATCAGCATGAGATTCATATCACATCAATTCCTATTGTTTGTTTGATTTTTTGAAATGGAATTATTCCTTGATCAGACCTGGTGCATTTACAAGCAGAGTTTCAATATGTTCTGCTTCATATGCTTTCTTAATCCATTAAGTAACATGATATAAGAATTTCCTGTATTTTATTTGTGATGAAAATAACTGAAACATCATTCTGCTATGAAAAGTCCACTGCTTTTATTTGATATTTTATCTTAGCAATTCCTAATCTGTGGATCTTAAACCTCTGACAAATCACACAAAAAAACTGTGAAACCATGAAATAAATTTTGTGTAGCCTATATAATGTTTTATATACATAAGCAGTATTTTTATACTTTTTACATTGACAGATAAAATTATATGTATTTACTATGTATAACATGCTATTTTAAAATATATCTAGCTAGATAGTATTAGTATTACCTCACACCATACAGTTATTATTTTTATGGTGAAAATATATTAAATCTGTTATGGTTTAGATGTACAGTGTCCCCTCAAAGCTCAAGTGTGAGATAATGAAAAAAGATTTAAAGGAGAAATTATTAGGTTATAAGAGCCTTACACCAATCAGTGAATTAATCCATGGTGGGAATAACTGAGTGGTAATTGTTGGCAGGTAGAGTGTGGCTGGAGAAAGTGGGTCTTTGGGAGTGTGCCTTTGGGGAGTATATTTTGTATCTGGTAAGTTGAGTCTTTCTCTGCTTCCTGATCATCATGTGAGCTGTTTTCCTTCCCACACTCTTTTGCCATGATGTTCTGCCTCACCTGGAGCCCCAAGGAATGAAGGTGTCCTTCTGTGGACTGAGACCTCTGAAAATACGAGCTCCTAAATAAACTTTTCCTCCTCTAACTTGCTCATGTCAAGTTAGTCATAGCAGTGAAAAAGCTGACTAAAACAATATCCATCCAAACTAAAATATATTATTAACTATAGAAGTATTATATTAAGAGTTTCCTGAGATGCCTCTATGATTCATTCAATTAATGAATATTTGAACACAATGACTCCTTTTATGCAAGGTCATGCATTTTTATATTAACAGATAATATCCTGGTTTTTGACAATACTAAGAACCTCTGACTAATTAATTCTAATACTACTCAGTGCTTAATTTTCAGACAATGTTAGTGACAGCAGTGATTATTTATATTATTGAGGAGAATAATTCCCAAAGTGTCCCCTCTAAAGGATTCCTTAAGGATTCAATAGGAATAATCTTTCAACATTTCTTGAGATGAACTTCCTCCCAGCAAACTGTCAACAGTTTGAGATATCCTGATGTTGTGTCTACAAGTGGAATTCCATATAAATGGAGCCTCCTGACTGTGTCAAACATGGCAGCACTGAGCCCTGGGAACCTTTTCCCCCTAAGACTACTATGTTTCTTCTGGGGTCACAATTACTACAAGTTTTAGAATAATTTAGAATGCACAAATTAATAAAGACATTTCAGCCAGTAAGCACCATTATCTAAGATTGTATAGAATTATGCTCTCTTGTAGCATAAACTAAATCCCTGCCAGATTTTACCTAAATTTGATCTCTGGAGAAAGCACTGGAGAGACTGGACTTGGTGGAAGAAACATGATAGAGCTAAGTAGACTCCATGTGCTGATGATTGGCAACAAATTTATGATTGCTGATGATTATTTAGAGCAGATGAAACTCTTCTAGATGCTTCTTCAATAATTTGTAGTTGTCTATGAATTCTTTTTACACAGTCCTTAAAAACATGTTTCTTGTTACTTCATTTTAGTTTTGTACTTGATGTTCTCTTCCATATATTTCTCCTT
This sequence comes from Marmota flaviventris, assembly GCF_047511675.1. Lineage (NCBI taxonomy): Eukaryota > Metazoa > Chordata > Mammalia > Rodentia > Sciuridae > Marmota > Marmota flaviventris. Next base: position 48,241,220 of record NC_092502.1, read on the forward strand.
TCTTAAGAAGAAGAGTGTCAGATGTAAGTATGAATCTTTGAAGATGTAATGTTTTACCAAATAAAATGTAGATGATCGTTCGTGTTCCTTCCTTCTTTGATGATGTGTTAAATCAAACACCATGTGTGGGAGAGAGGCATGCACACGTCAGAGAGGCTATAATTGATATGGAGTTTCTCGATCCTGGAGCCAAGGTAGTGCTGGAGGAAAACACAGGCTCTGAAACCCTAGATGCCAGTGGCACTGTTGTACTCAGAGTGAGGAACAGAAAAAAAACTTTAAAGAAAGAGTAAGATGAAAGGATGGAGCTATCGTTATTTTAAAGAAATTGGAAAGTAGAATGTTGGAAAACTAACAGAGATAGATCACTTATTTTCCCCTTGGTCTGCTGTTTCATACTGATTTTCCTTAAATTACTATCTGCCTGGGCTCTGTTTATGTTTGTTTTTTTTTCAAGATGCTAAAGGATGAAAAATAAATAAATAAATTCATTACTGGGAAATATTTCTATGTATAAAAGTGCTTAGGTCATCTATGGAGAACAAGTCACCCTACCTTTAATTTTGCCTGTAGCTAAAGGAATGTTTAATATTTAATATTTATAGCTAAATTTATTTGAGCTCAGAGATGGAAGGGGATTTTTACACAGAAAGAGCGGATGATGAACTCCGCACCAAACTCCATGGTTCCTCGTAATGGCCAGGCCTCTGGGTCACTTTTATAAATCTGATAACTATAAATCCAGAGGTAAAATGAATAGAAGGACAAAAAGAATAACATGAACTAGAGATTAAAATGACGACCTAAGAGACTAGTTAAAATAGATTAGTTCCCTGTAGCAGTTGTTGATGACGTTTTAAAGAACAAATAGACCAATATGGACTAACATAAAGCAAGAGAGTGTTGCCTGATGTAGGTGACACTTAGGATAGATTTTATTGTGGTGTGTTTTTCTCTCTGAAACACAAACTCTCTGCTCATACCCCTATGTGTCATAACTGACTAAGACAATAAATCGACTTCCACGGAAGTTCACTTTGGTTCCTTCATTTGTAAAGGAGAAAAATGAAAAGACAGCTTTCCTTTACTCCAAAACCAATGGAACTTATCTTATTTTTAAGACTAAAATTTTATGCTCAAAAAAGGTTAAGTATTACAGAAGGCCCATAAAATTATTAATAAAAATTAAACTCAATTTTGGAAATAAAAACATCATGGGAATTATTACATTTGTCATAGGGTCATTCTGAATTTCTGGTTAAAAGCATTAAATAATCTCACTTTATGGCTTCCTCTCTCTGACATTTAAAGGATAAAACCTCCTCTTTTCATTAAACCATGGTACTGAATGTGTAAATAACAGAGAGGAACACAGAAGAGCAATTGGGTATATAACTATGGACTGATAAATTGACAGACGGAAAAGATATTCACATCAGAAACTATGCCCTGAAGTATTCTTTCTTGTCCTTGATATCTCTGACATGTTCCTCCATAACATCACTCATCTCAACTCAAAGGCAGATGTGTGGGCATGTTAGCAAAGAAAATTCTTGTTCCATGTCTTTTAAGCCAATATGGAAAATTTAACTTTAAAAAAGCATGTTGATGTTTGAGTCATTCAAACTCAAGTTGAAGCTACATATTCATTAGCAATGTTTTAGAAAGGGGCATTAGTATAACCCAAAACATGGTCATCAAAGTTATGCCATTATTAGTTGTTTTGCTAAGATCAGATTCTCTTTCTTTAAAATTCATGTATCACAAAAGTGCAACCTTCACACAGTAATATTTAAATGAAAACCAGCAGACAAATTAAGCATGAAAAAGTCTTTAAAAACTAAACATAAATAACATACACTATCTTGGGTCATGATGAAAACAAAAATGCCCACAGGGACTGCTTAGTACCTTGGTAGGTAATATAAAACTAAATGATCTAGTTGTAACAAAAACAATACAGCAAGGGCAACTATAACACAGGGAGTAGTCAAAACCATAGCTGGGGACAGAGCATAAATATCCAAGGGCAACAACAGTTTGGCATCATTGAAGAGTGGCCCTGAGGATGTTTGGGGGTTTTTGTTGTTTGTTTTGATTATTAAATCTGAGTTTGATAATAGAAAAAATGAGTACAAAAAAGAAAATGTTCTGAAACAATTCCCAATAACAACCTTATGTGATTCAAAAATCAGAGTTTTAAGTATACTTATAGCTACTGAGGGAGCCAATCAAATAATGTTTCATAGGAACCTCTCTTTTCTGTCCTACCATTACTCCACTGCCATCAAAATCGGTCAAAGAAACACATGGATTATAGCCCCTTTTTTTTTTTTTCTAAAAGCTAATATGTTGCTTTATAAAGAGAAAACAAAAACCAAGAATTTATTTGAAATCTCTCAATTTTTAAATATTATTATTATTATACAAATATGATAACTCTTTGGGCTGCTATAACAAAATACCATAAACAGGGTGGCATATAAACCACAGAGATTTGTTTCTCACACTTCCAGCGTCGAGAAGTCCATAATGCAGGCAACAGACACTCAGTTGAAAGAAGGTATATTCTTAAGTCTCCACATGGTGGGAGGGGCAAAGGAGAGCCTGAGGGCCTCTTTTCTAATGACACTAATTTCATTAATGAGGGGGCCACTCCCCCTATCAAATCACCTCTGAAAGATCCTACCTGATAGCATTACTTTGGTAATAAATGGCAACATACGAACTTTGAGGGAACAAAGATTCAGTCCAGAGTAATAACTAATGCAAAACACATTTTGGTCAATATTACAAGCCAAGAAGATACTTTTGTGGCCAGTTCAACCTTTGCATCTTATAATAATTATGTAATTAGGAAACAATTTTCACATTAAAAAAAAAATAAAACCCTGAATTGTGCCAGGAGATGAGACATGTCTGTAATCCCAATTATTCAAAAATGCTGAGGAAGGGGGATGGTGAATTCAAGCCTAACCTGGGAAATTTAGCAAGATTGTCCATCACTGTTCAGATGAATGAGACAGCCCAGTCCATTACTAAAAAGTTCTTGCTACCAATTGGTCAAGGACACACAGAATTAATAAGGGAGTACAAAACAGTGTTTTCATTTGCTCCCTGGACCTCGTCCCATTATAGAGTCCACCTCCGCAGACAAAAGCTCATCCCCCACCTGAGCTCATCCCCCACCTCCATTTCCTAATCTAAAGACTGATCACTTCTCTGCCTAGCCCAGAGGGTCCTATTTGTTTTCCTTCATGATTATTGTCCCAGGCTGTTGTTAAGATTATGTACATTCCATGTATGTATTATATGTCAAAATTCATTCTGCTGTCATGTATGACTAAAAAATAAATAAATAAATAAATAAATAAATAAAATAAAAGATAGGTTTCCACCCCACGGAACTGATAGATGATAGAGCTGTTCCAGTATTTCCACACAGAATGCATTCAGGAGCAGATATATGCTAAATGGAATGAAGGAAAAAGTGGAGGCTAGAAGACAGACCGCAGCTTCATTTTATAAAGCTAGCATGTTGTTAATAAACAGGGCATTTTGGTTTGTGGATGGTTATCGTGTTTTGAGAATGGAAGTTGGTGGGCAATATGGGAATCAGATTGATACAATCCTCACTGCTGTTAGTGCTACTAGCAGAGTCAGAGTGATCTGCCATTTGTGTCCTACCTACTAGAGGTGGAAAAGAGGGAAAATGACCTTTTCAGGCCTAATCTAGGCGTGAAAAAGATTTGCTAGAGAAAGTAATCTTCCTCTTGCTGATATAGTTTATCACTTTTTGAAAAAAATCTCATGTATTATGTTAGGAGATATATATATTTTTTCATCCTAGCAAAAACTCCTCGTATTACCCCACTTCATATGTACCGTGGCCCCAGGAGAAAAGTAGAAAAGTGTCTTGGTCCTGGAAGGAAGGGGTGGAGAGAAATAGTAGTCTCAGCACAATAGAAACAGCATATGTAAAAACCATCAGCCACACCATACATGCAATATGGGAAAATTGTCACAGAGGCCCATTGTTCCCTGAAAAGGTTTTCTCTAGTCAAGTGATGACGGGAATATATTTGTAAATAAATTGCCAAGTGACTGTTGATTGGGTAGTGGCTGTCTCTTGGAAATGCTTTTATGTCTTAAGGGATAGGATAATACCTAGCTCTATTCCATAAGCTGAACATTTCCAAGGATCTTAACAAATTTATACCCCTACCTCTCACCTCTTCCTCCCTGGTGTATTTCACAGGCAGCTTTGCTAACTGCCTGCACTACTACAAATAGGCTCTGTCACCTTAGAAATAAGCTTGTCCTTTTACAGTCAGATTGATAGACTAGGTGCCAGGATTTTAAAACAGGAGAATGACTGGGGCAAACACCATAACCCAAAAACCCAATATTGACAAATGTCCTATCCAATCCAGATGTTTCTGTTTGTCATATTACCTTTATCAAGTCAGAACTGCAAAGCACAGGATATAGAAAATCATTGACAAGTTCTTAGAAATGAATTACCAAGCCCATGTTTGAAAGATAAAAACATTAATGATAATTGAGTGTTATAAATTATTACAATAATCTCTTAACTGCATTCATCTCAACCTCCCAAAATATGCCAATAATTCTTGATTGTCTAATATGCAAATTGCATCTTGGATCTATAAATTTCGAGAGCTGGGACTTTCAATTTATATCTTCTATTTCTTTTATCACGTCGTTGAAGATAAAATACGTTAGTAAAGTAGAATAGACTATGGACTCTACAACATAGTCAGAAGCTTAAAATACAATATCCTTAGAATTTAAATTTCATAATATTTAAAATAAATATTTTTTAAAAATAAATTATATGCTAAAGTGAAAACATTGCTTTGGGGACCCCTAATAATAGGTAATGATTTATCTGCTTAAAAAAAAAAAATCGGAAGCCAGAAATCTCCAAATAAAACATCTCATTGTATTTGCCTAATTCCAATATTGTCATGTAGAATATTCATTTTGCTTCTCCATATATTACTCCCCTATTACTTACTAGATGTTAATCCTATTAGCTAGAGATTCTCATCAATATAAAATGTCATCAATTGTAAAATGCACTTTTATTTTTTGTTATCAATAAGAAACAAAACACACTGCCAATTATAATTGTGAAAATCAATCTGTCAGAGACATTATAGTATTAAAAAATGTACATCACAGAATTGATAAAAATACTGGATCACAGAACATTATTATTAGAAGCGAAGAGCTATGAGAATATAAGTTTCAGTAGTTGGCATTTACTTGATGTCTCTCCTTTGTCTCACATTCCTATTTTGGAGATCAGAAGAGACAATAATCTGATTTCTGTTTTTCACAGAGAAGAATAGATGGTATAAGGAAAGCCCAATAGAGGGTCATGTTCCCTCTTCTTCAACTTAATGCCTGCATCCCATGCTTGGATTTTGCTAAATGTTGGGAAAACAAATTTGGTTTGAAGGGAGAGCTATGTAGGCATAAATAAGCTATATTATAGGACCTAATAAAAATAATTATTTAACTATACTCATGCCACGAAACACACACACACACACACACACACACAAAACATAGCATTGTCTATTTTAAATATGCTCAGTTTGAGCTTTCTTTGAAAATACTGCTGTGTTTGGGCAGCTGTTATCTTTCAGAAGTTCATCCTCACTTTGTGCCCTTCCTGTTCTTCCTGTAAAACACGCTTTTGCAACAACATCCCCTGATCTTCTGCAGAAGTGCACCCACTGGTGTCAGAAGCAATGAAATGCTGGGATGTGAGATCCTAGGTCTGAATGAATCCAAAAGAAAAACGCTGAAGTACAGACTTCTTCTAACATTGGAAAGGATGTTTTATTAGGAATATAACTTTTTTTTTTCAGAGAAGAAACGCATAAATTTCGAACCAAGTGTTAAAGAGTCAATACTTTCTGCTCCAGTTTTTACCACAGAAAGGAACTCTTTTTCCAGGTGTAATTATGGCAGCATGCCTTCACCAAGCCTTTGACGTCAGTACACAAGAACATTATAGAATCACTCCAGTAAGTTTCAATATTTTATATACCCATCTTTCTGCTTGGCATCTCCTCTTGGATGTCAAATAAATGTCTCTATCTGAATATGGCCGAATCGCTCTGTTTTAACCTGTTCCTCCTCTCTTCCCTGTCATTCACCATCATATACAACATTGCCATTCATCTTATTCTTTAAATAAGAAACCTGGGAATCTTTATTGATTTCTTATTCAATTTTCCCTTCCCCATCCACTCCAATAACAGTACAAAATACACCCAAACTCTTTAGTTCAACTTCCCTTTTTATCCATGATATCCTAAAGAGGCTATCATCACCTCTTTCCTGGATTGTCTACTTGTTTCTCCCAGTCCTTAATCTATTTTCCACATAGCATCGAAGCAGTTCCTGTATATGATAGGAGTCTCAGTTCCTGCGTAACTTCTTAAAAACAAATCAGATTGTGTTACTCTTCGGCTTTAATTCCTCTACTCATCTCCTGATATAGTTCTAGCACTGGTTACTTTATTCTCTGCAGCAGGAAGCCATCTCTGAATTACTTGAGGGTCTTCTGTCAGTCTGGTAGCCAGGGAGATTTAGGTAAGGTATTGAGAACTATCCTTGCTCTCCCACAACAATAAATTGCCCAATGCACATAACTTTTATCTCAGCTCTGTTAGGAAGATACCTCATAGTAGTTCCAAATATGGGCATAACCCCTTGGGAACTGGACAGCCCACCTTTAACCCTTTTTGGTAAAGAACATTCCATGGAAGGCCTTTGATGTTTCCCAATATAAATAAAGCAGGTGCAGGCTCCATTTTGCCATTAGTCTAGAAGCTCAATCCATCTGAAGGGCTTGCCCTTCTGCTCTCACTTTTGAAATTATTTTCTGTGTCCTATGGTTTTTTTGTCATTCTATTTTTTTTCTAGCTTTTATTTCTCAGCCAGCCAATTCCACTGAGAGGAACCCCACTTCCACCGCCTATGCGGGACAAGGGTGAGACTCTACATTTCCGTGTTCATATCTATAGAATGGAACTAGCAATAACACTATCTCATGCAAGAGCTATGCAGATGGAATGATTATATTTACACGTGTTAGAACAGGCTTGGCACATCGAAAATGCTGTGTACAGTCCAGTTGATGTTGGTGACTACAACTAAAATGTGAATCCCTTTGCAAACTTTATGCTTACCTCTCCTACATACCTCATTTCTTAACATTGTCCCTTTCCTCTGGTCTCCTTCGTCTTGCTCAAGTACACAGAATCCTTTCCTTCTTCTTAAGGCCTTAGACCTTCTGTTCTTCCTGTAAGAAGCAGCCCTCGACCCTCTCTGTGCTTGTAATTTTATATCATCCAAGTCTGAGATCCTGTTCTGCTACCTCATGAGAGTTTCTGTGACCACCTAAAGTAAATTAGGTTTGACTTGCTATCATAATTCACTTCCTTATTTCATTTACAGACCTTTTAAATCTCTAAATTTCTTATTTATAAATTTGTAAATTTTTCTTGTCTGTCTCTCCAGGTAACTCAGTGACAGAGGGCTTATTGTGGTTACTAGCTATCTGACTTTGGGCAAGTATTTCACCTCTTGGGGTCACAGTTCCTCCATGTGCAAATTAAGTCAATTAACACTTCCACTTTGAAAGCATAAAAGATAAAGTGGTTAGTCCATGTCAAGTGTTTAATAGCACCTGGGAAATAAGTGTTCATCACACTGACTTCTGAGAAAAAAATAGTAAGTAAAAGTGCCATATGAACCCTACCTATATCTGAGAGGGGAGCTCATTAGAGATGGAGATTGATGTGGCATTATCCTGATACTCAGGGATAGGTGCTTTGAGAGGACTTTTCATGTTTTGAGAAAGGAACAAAATGGGTCCAACTTTTCATAAACTGCAAAATTGTTGAGTCTGCACTGCAGATTATGATCTTTATCCAATGAGAGACACAAAACTTTGATTTTAGAAAAAAAGCTATAGGGCCTCCCCATCACTTCTTTCCTTGAAGTTTGGAATTCTTGGTCCAACTAGGCAAGAAATCTGGAGAAGGTTAGCAAGAGCCCTGGTTGATCAGGACCCTTGGTATTCAAAACCCCAAGATAAGCTCATGAGGAGCATTAATATTTCATAAACTGGAGATGTCCTGTGGCAGTTGTTTTATTTAACAAAATAATTTCCTCCCGCAATACTTGAACTAGCCTAAACATGTTAGTTGGTGCAGAGGTGGGGTTCCCTCTGTTGGAGAGTTACTTCCAGTACATCCAACCTTCTGTGGGCAACATTCTTGGTGGAACAACTACATGAGCTTTAGGTAATTCATGCCTTTCACTAATATGTACTCTGCTCCCACATTGTCAGCAATAAATCTTACCATAGCTGACACAGCATGGCATTAGTGGTGTGAGACATCACAAGCCTTGCATGAAGCCCTAAAAATGTCTACACTTTTTCTATATAAGGCTTTTGACACAGCTAGTAAAACCATCAATCTGTTTATGCTTGAGCTATAGCCAACATTTTTAGCAAACAAATTGCAATATGGAGTGGTTGCTTATTCTGTGATAAACCTGGAAATTTATTTCTGATATCTTATTTTAATTATAGAAGACATAATCAATAAATTTACATGCTGGTTACCCTCAATCTGTCCATGGTACAATTTTACCCTTTGACTTGTGTCTAAATGACAAAGCAGTTTTGGTAAGGAATAGCTCTGGATTCAGAGGTAAACACATTCATCTTCCCATTAGTTCTGATGAAATCTATCCGCAGGCAGGTTATGTGCCAGCACACTGATATATGCCATGAGGATGTACTGCTATGAACTCCATCTCAGCAAAGTCTTCCAGATGGAAAATAAATTAGATGCCTTCCTCCAGAGAAAATGAACTAACAGGGAAAATTTTAGTCTCTTGGTTAAGAAGATTTGCCTAGAGTTAGTTCCTCTTGGGGAAATTTAGTGAATGTGTTCTTAGCAATTCTAGAAAGACTTGAGGTCTTTCCTGACAAACATTATGGTCTTATGTAAATTCAAGCAAACTTTCTTTGGGAATATAGCCCAGGGAAGTACATTTGCAAATAGGTTTTAGAGTTCACTGCAACTTGACTCTTAAAAAAATATGCATATTTACTCTTCCTTGACTTCAGATAAAATCTAACTAAGAATATAAAAGATGTGTAAAATAACATGCAGAGAAAGCTGGAAATTATCTTAAACTTTTAGGAATATATGAAAGTACTCATATTGCCCAAGGTGTCTTAGAAACACCAAGGAAGATATACTATGAAAAGATGCACACTCTCCAGACAGGACCTAGAGATATGATCCAGATCAACAGTCACCCATCAATGAGCTACTCAGTATCGTTATCCTAATAAACAGTTTCTAAATATGTCAACGCTAATAGCTGCTAATTTTAGACAAGGGCAGTCATTTCTGAGTTAACTGAAACCATTGTATTTAGTTTTATATTAGGTGATAATAAACACTAGTTCCTAATATATCCTCTCATTTGCTATCTGACTCACATTTGCATGGTAGGAACCCATGAACCTGTTTTCTATATTTCCATGTGGCAAAGTACTAAAATTAATTTATTCTTAGAAGCAATTTACCAATGGCATTTGCATTAGTAACATTTTCCATTTTGATGATGGCACAAATTCAGCCATGTCATGAATAACATAAATGTAAAACTAACCAGTCATGAACAACATAAATTTAAAAACAGTGAAAAAAATTTTTTGCAATGTCAAAGTATTAAAATAGAGGGATGGAGTGGCCATATTTTCCCTATTTCCACTGCTAAGTACAAATAAAAACCCTTCATGATAAATAAAATGAATAAAAGACTTTGAAATCTGGAGAGAAGAAGATAGACTAGCTAGGGACCTCAGAGTCCCAGGACTGACCCTGTGGAAATTTTTCTGGTTTCATATTTCCCAGACAGGGAGCAAAATAAGCTCTAAAACCAGGAAAGCCAACCAGCACAAACAAAAGCCCATTACCATCCAAGTAATAAAGAAAATAGCAGCCCAGTAATATAAAACTTTAAACAATAGGATTTTACTCCAAATACCAAAGACACAACTGTGGTACTTCATGCATGCATAACAGATAAAGCTGAGAGAGATGCCTAGATTCCACTATGGGTAGGAATAAGAACCTTACCACCTGCTGGGAAGCTGCCTGAAAACATTGAAGGAGAAGTTGGGACTTCCATCCCTACTGGGAGGTTATGAGCCCATCCACCATGATTTCAGTGGAGACCATAGTGGATCTTTCACTTTCACTCCTCTCTGGTGGTGATGAAACCCCCTCTAAGCACTGCCAGCAACCCTTAGGTATCAACAGAGGCTGGTGGGAAGCCTGGAATTTTAGCCTCATCTGACAAGAATGAGGTGACATACCCTCCACCCCACCAAAATAAGGAAAAAGTTAAAGTTAAGATAGTTACATGAGGAAAATAAGAACTAGGGGCTCAATATAATTTGAAAAAATCCAGCTTTTAAGCAAAAATCACTCATACTCTACATGTAGAAGGTGTTAAACTTAACAATAAAAGATAATCAATAGATGCTAACACTAGAATCGCAAGGTGTTAGAATTATCTTTAAAAGATTTTAAAGCAGCCACTATAAAAATGCTTCAATAAACTTGGAACAAATGAAAGAACAGAAACCTTTAGAAAATAAATAAAAAGTACCAGCAAAGAAAAACCCAATGCAGTTTAGAACTGGAAAATAAAATCACAAGAATAAAAAGCTAACTGAATGGAGGTGACCAAAGAGCTAGTGAACTGAAGTTAAAATAATAGACATTACCCCATATGAACATCATACACATAATACACTTTAAAATAAAATAAAAAGACAAGGAACAGAGCTTCCGGGATCTGTGGAACTCAGCAAAACAGCATCATTCATGTCATCAAGAAGGAGAGGATAAAGAGAGGAAGGAGACTGAAAGAATACTCAAAGAAATAAGATCTGGAAGCTTCCCAAATTTAACAAAAGACATAAATGTACAGATTCCATAAACTGAGTGAACCTTAAATAAAATAAATGCAAAAGAACCTACACCAAGACACATGCTAATTAAGCTTCAGAAAATTAGAACAACAACAACAAAAAAGTCTTTAAAGAAGCTAAGGAAACAAATAAAAGGAAACTTTACAACTTTACCTAGAGGGAAAAAAATTCCTTGAATGACAATAGATTTCTTTCTTAGAAATCATAGAGATCAGAAGAAAGTGACAGTATTTTTCCAGTGTTGAAAGACAACTGTCAACCTAGATTCTAATCCAGTAAAAACATTTCTCAGAAATAAAGGGAATCAAGATATTCTCCAATGAAGGAAAACTAAGCAAAATTGTTCACAGCTTACTACTCTTAAAGAATATCTGTAGGAATTTTTGAAAACAGAAAGAAAATGATAGAAAGAATCTTGGAACATCAGGAAGAAAAAGCACAGTAGGTAAAATATATATATAAATATAGTAGGCTTCCTTTTCAAGTTTTCTCAATTATGCTTGACTTTTGAAATAAAATAATATAATAATGTCTTATGAAATGTAAAAGTATATAAATGAAATATTTAAAACAATTATATCCCAAATGGGACAGGATGAAGTGACATAAAACAAGGTAAATTTTCTAAACTTCACACAAACTAGTAAAATGATGCCATCAGACTTATGATGTTATGTATATTTAATGTAATACCTAATAAACTTACAAAGAGAAATAATGTTACTATAGATATACAAAAATGTAATTCTATAAAAGTTCAAATAACCCACAGAAATTCAAGAAAATGTAAACAAGAGGGGAAAAAAACAGGCAAGGGGAAGGGAATAAAAAAATAAATAAATAAGTGGTAGTGAAAATCCTAACATGTCATAGTTATATTTACTGTAATGGATTAAATAATTAAATTAAAAGTCAAAGGTGGACAGAATAGATGAAAAAAAAAAAAAAACAGATACAACTTTATTCTGCCTACAAGAAACTGGTATATTACACACACACACACACACACACACACACACACACGGTGAAAGCACATAGGGGAAAAATAAGGTATATTATACACACATTAATCAAAGGAAATCAAGAGTACATAATTAACATGAGATGATGTAGACCTCAGTTCTAAGAAAATTAACAAATAAAGGCATTGCATAATGATAAAATTGTCAAGTCTATGGAATTATATTGTGATATTATGTGCATTACAACAAACTTCAGCATTATATATATATATATATATATATATATATATATATATATATATAATTATAATGCGTCAATAAAAATACAGAAAAAATGGTAATTCTAAATATGTATGAACCAAATAGAACTACTAAATCTAGAAAGCAAAAACAGATTCAAATGAAAGGTTAAATAGGCAAATTCATGATTATATTTGGAAGACACAATACACTTTTCCCAACAGCTTATAAGCAAATAGACATAAAATCCATGAGGATACAAACAAATCTCAACAATATTATTAACAAACAGAATCTAATTTTCATTTATAGAATGCTCTATATAGCAGTATAATACCCTCTTGTCCAGTGCCCATGAAACACACACCAAAAAAAGACTATATCCTGGGCCACAAAACAAATCTAAACAAATTTAAAGAGTTGAAATTATAGAGCATGTTCTTTGAATAGAGTGGAGTCAAACTAGAAATCCTTAATAAAAAGATGATAGGTAAATATATAAACACTGGAAAACCAAAAAAAAGAAAAACATATTTTAACCCATAGGTGAAAGAAGAAAACTCAGAGAAACTTTGAAAAGTACAATGAAATGAAAAAATAAAAATGCCACTTACAAAAATGTGGGCAAGACAGCTAGAGGGGAGCTGAGAAGAAATTTTTGAGCACTAAATGAATATATTAGAAAAGAGTAAAAGTTTAAAATCAATAATTTCTCACCTTAAGAACCTAGGAAAAGAAGAGCAAAGTAAAACCAAAGCAAGCAGAGGAAGGAAATAATAAAGATCAGTGTAGAAATAAATGAAATAGAAAACAGAAAATAACAAATAAAATCTATAAAACAAGGATTTGATTCTTTGAAATGATCAATTAGATTGGCAAACTTACAAAAATGGCAAAGAAGAAAAACAAAAGAAACACAGATTATTAATATAAAGAATAAAACAGGGGATATCAATATAGACCCTGAAAACATAAAAAAGATAAGAAAATACTGTGAATAGCTCTACACTCAAATTTAACAAGTTAGATGAAATGGACTAATCTCTCCATATTGGTCAGAAACTATGACCATATCATAAACTATGAAAATTCACCCAGTATGAAAGAGATCATTTAAATGATCCTATATCTATTAACAAAACTAAATTCAAAATTTAAAAATTCTCAGAAAAGAAATCTACAGGCCCAGGTGATTTTGCTACAGAAATGTATCAAATTTTTAAAGAATTAAGAACAATTCTATACAATCTCTTCCAGAGAATCCAAGAAGAGGAAATAATTCCTAATTCATTTAATGAAGTTAATATTACCCTAATAGTAAAAAAAGACAAAAAATATAATTCCAGGAAAAAAAAGCAATATTCTTCATAAATATAGAGACAAAATCATTAACAAAATATTAGCATACAGAATTCAGAAACATATTTAAAAAAAAAAAAAGAAACCCAGAAACAAAACTGATGACTAAGTAAGTTTGTCCCAGGGATATAAGACTGGTTCAGAATTTTGAAATCAACAAATGCAATTTATCCCATCAATTGATACAAAGAAAGCATTTGGAAAATCTTCTAGGCATGAGGAAAGACAATACAGAAGAGTAATGTCATCTCAGTTTTAATTCCCACACATTATATCATAGCAAAATATATAGTATCAAAGCCCTCTGAGCTGCTCCTATTTTTATTAAGTTCCTTGTTAACCATAAAAGAAACTCACTCTCTTTGGCTTGAGTAAAAGTAGGATTGGTTTATATGGCATGAACTATTTCATGGACTCCAAAAACAGCACACTCTATGTAACTTTCCAGCAAACCAGCTTTAAAATAAAGCAAGCCTTGAGAAACTAAAGTCAGCTAGTCTCTTTTTTTTAAAATCCCCAAAGTCTCTTGTGTCCTTTTCTCTGATTTCTCTGTCTGAAGGAGAAATCCATGGGGCCTGATTCAGCACATTCTCTTTTCCTATAACCAAATTTGAACCTTTTAATTCTAATTTTATTATCTCTTAATTCTAATTCGGTGAATTCAATTTTAGAGAACAAAGAATCCCACTCAGTTTAGTTAAGATGCCTATCTTGGTCCAATAAATTAAGACCAAGTAGAAGAGAGCCTCTAGAAACCACTTTGGTGATAGATGAGGGATGGGAATCTTTGGGCTGGACAGACACTTCAAAATGTTTTTGCAAAAATAAGGAAAAAGGCAATATGTCTTTGCTTCCAAGAAGAAGACTAAAATTTGAAGTTAGAACTTTATTACTTACCCCTTTGGACTACCTCTTCCTCTATTTTCAGATTCTATCCATTCTTTAATACTCAGTCCAATCTCACCTCCTCCATGAATCCCTGTCTCTATATTCCAGTACTCAATGATCTCAGCTCCTTAAAATTCCCATGGTACAAACACAATGCAACAAGTCATCTAAGATGTAATCATGTGCTGCCAGATACAGCTCGTTGTTCACCATTATTTTACACTTATTAGAGTTGACTCAGAAATCATGACCAATACTGCTTAATAACCTTCCTTAAGTATTATCTCTTACACATACAATAGTGTGCTAGGAACTCAAAAATTCCTACTCAACACATTTCTAAAATCTTTTCCAAAATAAGATCTAAAAAGTTGCATATTTTGAAAGTGATACAAAATTATGAAATATGTTGATCAAGATGAAGAATATTCAAGAAGTGAATTTGGGGTTTTCATATAGAGGTACTAAAATAAAAGTGCTAGAAACTTAAAAAGAGTTATTTACCACTGATATTGAATTATTCATCAAAGAATATAGATGAGAAAAAGTGTATCACTTGCTTTAGCAGCAATAAAACTAAGGTGCAGGGGTGCTGAAGGAAGTACTTGGGGTGGAAAAGAAAGTCAGCTAGGAAGCTGAGGCTCAATTTTATATCTGTATTTTATTCATTTATTCATTCTTTATTGACTGTGTGTTATGGTTCTATGAAAGATACTAAGAGATAAAAGAAGGGGTCCCCACCTTCAAAGAATTCATAACTTAGTAGAGGAGACAAGATGTATAAATGATTGAAAAGATAATAAAATACTATGTTGAAGTGTCCCATCTCCAAAATCACAAATTTTATTATTTTACTCTTAGACAATACATTCATGGTTTTAGATCCCTTATTTTCTTACTTGTAATATATGGAATACTTTTTATTGTTGAAACTGTTGCCTATCATTACATTTTTTGTCAGATGTTTCATTTCTTATCCTGCCTATACTCCATGATAAGCAATAGGGTCTCTCAATACTTCCCTCAATGCTTTTCTTCTCTTTTTTATTATATTCAATCATTTATTTAATCAATGAAAAAATGCATATGAAAACCTACTTTGTGTAGACACTGTCCTAGGCACTGGGGGTAGAGCAAGGAATCAAATCAATTCCTGTACCTGTCCCTCAAATATTATTTATGTGTTTATAAATTAAGCCAACCTCTTTGCTTCTTGTTTATACTCTGATTTAAATAAGGAAAAAATGAAGTAAACATTCAGATGTATTGATGCTAGTAGGGCATGAACTACTTCCTTGTCCCAGACTTTAAACTGACTAATGAGCCTTTCAAGAATCCTGCTCTGTCCATTATACCAAATACTTCCTCTGCAAATCATCCACTCCCAAGTCTCCCACACTTGGCAGATGCCCTTTCCTCTTTCTTCCCTAAGTAAAGCTGGTGCATCTTTTGAGAATTTCCTCAGTTGCTGCATCTTCCCCCTGCATCCAGTAATCTCTCTTTGTGTCTAGCTGTGTCTCTTGCAAGGTAATTTTTCCAATGTTTCAGATCTTGCCCTCTCCATTTTTTTTAATTTTTCCAATGTTTCAGATCTTTCCCTAGAGATTTGTTTAATTAACTAATCATTGTGTCTTTCTTGTGCCTTCAACCCCTATAATGAGCCTTACTCCTTTGCATATAAACATGTGTCTCGCCTACTTAGAAAAATAAAACTAAAATCCTTCTACTCCAATTTCTCTTCTTATTCTCTTTCTTCTTCTAAAAAACCAGTAAATGGAGTGAATCCTCAATGAAGCCAACTTTAAAATGTTCCATATCCTAGATAGTCTTGTGAGGGATCCTGAAGGTCAGCAAAGCTCTCTGGTGGATGTGTTTTATATTGCTGTGATATTTATAGATGGTAGAACAACAATCTAAATGATAAGGTTTGATGTTTCATGTAGCATTGTTTGTTGTGAGAGAATCCAATGTGCCATTCTCTTAATGCTGGTAAGTTGTCCATGTTCAGTAAAAGCAGAGGCAGCATTTCATTACATCTGTCAATCATAGGGCAAGCTTATAAAAGCACATGGCTCAGGGGAATGGGGAAGCACAGTAGTTGGATCATGTCTCATACTTCCTGATTAAGCTTGGGAGGCCTTCTGGATAAAGATGATTTGTGTCTCTACTGAGAGAGCAGGGCAGAGCTGGCTGGCCCTTTGCCTTTCTTTCCTACCTCTCTGCTTCTCTTCAGAGAGAATAGGTTTCTCCCTGAGGGTCACCTTGCTCTGGGTTTCTAGCAAGCTCTGCTTCTACTCTGAACATTTGAGCATCATAATTCTCCACCCTTTGGATGCTAGTACAGCATAGAAAGTGGAATTATCTGCTGCAGAAATAATAGAATCTATTTCTTTCTACAATAAATAAATAAATAACAAATCAGCGTTTGATCCTGACAACATCTACAAGATCCAGAGAAGCAATGGATATAAAAAGTTCTAACCCTTTTTTCCACCAACTGCAATATCATTTCCATTATTTCTCCAGGCTCCTATTCTGAATTCAAAGCAATTTATCTGAAGTTCAGACACTGTCACTGTGATTTAGTTTCAGTTTTATGGCAACTGCAGGTCTCTAATAAGTATGCTCCTTTCATTGATTTTGTTCCCCTTCAGCTGCTGCTGTAAATGTAATTGAAATTTTTTGTTTTTTTTTTTTTTCTCTTGACCTAACTTTTTTTTAAACTGACAAGAGAGTAATCAGTGCAGTGTCCTATGAGTATCATATACAACATTAATAAGAAATAATTTCTTCTGGAAATGGAACTTCCAATTATTTCCCTTTAACAAACAATATTTTTAAAAAGCCCAAGTGACCCCCTCTACCACATGTTTTTCAATACTAATAGTGGAAGGATTCTTTTAAATCTGGGGAGTTGATAACATGAAGTATAGGTAGTAAGCTGACTTCTGGAATTTTAAAGTTACTCTTCAGTGTTGAGTTGTTGCTCTGTTGATGGACTAATATGTTCATCTAAGGGTGGACTCTTTCCTATGCAGGATTTAATCTGAGACCTTGAGGTGAAAGGAAGCAAATGTGGTCCCCAGGCAAACACAAGTATTTCCTATTGGGAAAATAGCTACCCTTGATACAGGGATGCTGACATTTCTGGCTGTCATAAGCCAAAACCCAGATATCTCCTGTTTCCCATAAATAATCCTCAGAAACATAAAGTAAAAGTGACAGATTGAAGGGCCAGACACATTGCATTCATTTCTTTTTCCCCCTGAACTTTCTACCAGATTTGAAATGCCATCTTTAATATACACTATATTCCCATATATATTTGGGGATTGGGGGATGACACTATTGGATATTTTTTGAGTGGCTATATGACTTATGGATTCCAGTTTAATTTCATATTTTAGAACATATTTTGGAATCCAGTAAATTAGATTTTTCTTCATTTTTCTTATTAAAATATTTGAGTATGCTTATACATTTATTCCTCTACATTTTATAAAATACAAAATATAATTAAGATCCCTCTTAGTATTTTCAAAATTAAAATTATCATTTTATCTCTATAAATATTAATAATCTATTTATCTAGGTATTTGTTTATAGCATATAATAGAGATTTAAATACAGTATTTCATTAAATATACTATATCACAAATAATAGTATATCATTATTTTATACACAATTAATGAAGAAATATCACTGCCAACATTAAGATACTATGAATTATTATATAGATTTTAATTTTAAATATGATTAAATTTAAGTGAATCATAAAATCAGTGGAATATGGTAACCCTTGGCTTCTAGGGGTCCTAACTATAAAGACTATTTTTGGTGCCTATTCTTCCCATCAGTAATTTTCCATATGTTTTCTGGCTTATTTTGTTTATATTTGTCTGTCAGTGAACACTTCATTAAAGAAGCACACATACAGTATGTGCACAGATCCTAATTGCACAGCTCAGAGGATTATGACAAATTGAAAACACCCAAGTGCCAAGTATCCTAATCTAGCATCAGAATATTACCAGCACCCACAAAACCCTCCTCATATCTCCTCATATTCACTATTCTCATAGGGAAATTCCTATGCTGACTTCTAACAGCACGGATTAGTTTTGCCATTTTTTATTAAGAGAAGTTAATTGCACACTGTAAACTCTTTGGTGTCTGGCTTTGTTTGCTCAACATGACTCATGTGAGATTCATTGTTGCAAGGAGGTATAGAGTTTCATTGTAACTGCTGTATGGCATTTCATTGTATAAACATAACATATTTATTCATTCCACTATTAAAAAGCATTTGAATAATTTCTATTTTGGCATATTTCACTTATACAATTAAGTACTAGCTTTCCTTGAAAATTATAGTTCTAGAAATAAAAAATTATTGACTTATAATTATGAAATAAGGCATTAAAGCATGCATAAATATCTTACTGAGTAGTTTTGTTTGAAGTTTTATCCTGATATATATATATATATATATATATATATATATATATATATATATATATATATATATATCAATTATAACTATTTTTTTTTGGTACCAGGGATTGAACACAGGAGTGCTTAACCACTTAGCCACATCCCAGCCCTTTTCATTTTCTTGAGACAGTGTCTCACTTAGTTGCTTATGGTCTTGCTACATTGTTGAGGCTGGCTTTGAACTTGTGATCCTCCCACCTCAGTTCTCCTGAGCTGCTGGGATTACTGTCATGCACTACTGCACCCAGCTAGCAATCATAACATTTTCAATACACATTTGTTTTTCAAGATCAAGAAGCGAATACAAGCATGGATGAGTCTGGGTTGAAATGTGAACTGTAGAGGCATCCCTCCTAAAATACAGACTCAGCGCTTCACACCTAAGAAACCCAGTGCCACCACTTTTGATTTTATTTTTACATTTTTGCTTTAAGTTTCTACTATTTACTTTCTTATCCACTGTCTCCTTTACTTCCCCAGTAATACTGGCAAAGCATTTCTGAGATATAAAAATTTGTATCTGAAAAGCTATAACTTTCCATATTAGGACATAGCAGTGACCATATTTTAACAATAACAATTAAGTTTATTTATCATTTCATAAAAGGAAGAATAGCCACTGAATCATGCTTACCCAAATAATAAAGCCAAAGTAAGAAATCACTGTAAATGCTGCCTTACTAAATTCTTCAACTTTCATGTATGTCTGAGGGTCTATGTTAATTCCTGAAAGATCAGTTTTCTGGTTAAAACATCAGAAGACAGTATTATAAAATAAATAAGACAATGTAAGAGAAGGGAAGGTATTCAAAATCCACCCTCCAAACGTGTTCTCTGTCCTCATATGCCACTGTCCTTGTGGAAGGTAAAGGTAGCCCCCTGCCTCCCTCCTGCTCAAGGGCAACATGGAGTCTGCATAGAGCAATGAGGGAGCAGAGACTTTCAAGTCAGCAAGCTCTAGCTGAAATGAGAGGCTGTAGTTTTTATTTGAATATCCTCCATATGTCCAGCATTAGTAGTACTATTGGGAGGCAGTAGAACTCATAAGAGGTAAGGTCTTGTGGGAGGTCTTCAGGTGGCTGGGAGTATACCCTAAAAGGAGATTCAGGGACCCTAGTCGCT
This sequence comes from Marmota flaviventris, assembly GCF_047511675.1. Taxonomy (NCBI): domain Eukaryota; kingdom Metazoa; phylum Chordata; class Mammalia; order Rodentia; family Sciuridae; genus Marmota; species Marmota flaviventris. The sequence continues at coordinate 48,261,357 of NC_092502.1, forward strand.
TCTTTTCTCTGTCTTTTGCCTCTTGGGCATGAGGTGAGCAGTTTTGTTTCACTTTCTACTCCTACTCCTAACATGTACTGTCTCACCTTAGCAAAGGGGTCTAGAACTTCCAAAATGTGAGCCAAAATAACCTTTTTCTTTTCATAAATATCTGATATAGTCCTTGATTATATCAGATATTTCATTATAGGGCTAGAAGACTGAATAACACACATGTGATCTAACCTGAGTTTCAATTTTTTCATCCCCAAAGTGAGCATAATAATACCTGCCTCAGGACGGTGCTAAAGAGTAAATAAGCTCACACAGGCAAAACTTCCAGAGCACAACACAGTTTTCACTTCCTTTAACCTATGGTAGATGAATCTTTTCCAAATATCTCATGTGATCAGTAGATTTTAAACACTTTTATCAACAGAATCCTTTTATCAAATAAAATCTTATTCAGAACTATAAGCAATTAAGCTAGTAGAAAGCAGGGTGCAGTTTGAAATTTGTTCTTCCCTAGGTTATAAGGGGAAAAAAATGGCCACATCCTTTGCCACCATACAAGATATTTTCCCCTAATTTCAAACAGACTGCAAGAAATCTTTCCAATACAATTCTTTTGATGAAAAAAAAAAATCTCACAAGGGATCTGTCATCTGCTCACTGAATTACAGTATTTGCTAATCATTTTAGGCCCAAACTGCATGATGTTGTATCCAAATTACTCTTAGTATTGAAAGGAAGCCTCTTTCCCTTCCCCTACAGAGGCATCAAAGTCATCTCCTCATGTTGGCACTTGTGTGTCACTTCCTGTAGGCTCCTTCCATCTCCCTGTCACTCTCAACTCTTCTGAGATTCGATCATTGGAATTCCTTTAGTCTGTCTTCAAAGACCTGCCTGTGCAATCCTTCATCATTTTTATCACCGTTCTCTGACACAGTTCCACTCTCTCTGTCTCACTCCATGTTCTTTAAACTTGAAAGAAATGTTTCTCTCTGAAGACAGAAACTCTGCTCTCACAAAACAAAGGCGACTAAACATGGAGAACCAAAACTGAGTCTGTGCGTGGGATGATACTAGTATGTACACAAAATTTGTTATTCTTGGCAGTCCATTTGTAGGATGTTATACCAATAAAGTTATAAAAACTGAAGCTGAAATTAATCTATTTCCTCTCAGTGCTGAGTGTATCCCTTTCTAACCTTTTGTAAGTGGTACTTTGAATCAGGGTTCTTGTTATTCACTCTGCTGATAGCCTAGAAAACATACCGTTTGCTTAGAGCGAGTGTGTTACAAACACTTTTGCAGGGTCAAAACAAGCCACTCACTGGAAATGAGATTAATTAGAGGAGAGAAAGAACACATGGATTGAGAAATTCTTGTGTACCAAGCCCTAGTTTACACACACACACACACACACACACACACACATCACGTGGGTAAGAGGACTATTTTTAAAACAAGTTAACTAGCTCAGAGAGTTTAAGCAATATCCCTGGGGTCACATAGATATTCAGAGGTTGATCTAGAAAACAAGTACATGTCAGATTAATTTGAAAGCCAATGATTTGAACAAGAGAAAAAACTAAAGGAATAAAATCTTTAGGTTGTATAAAAACCCCTTCCAAATGTGTTTGCCTTCAGCTCTCTTCCTGGATATCCCCAACTAATTAAGTGTAATTTACCTACAATGCAATGCTCCCCTTGTTGAAACTTAATAAATTAATAAGTATTGTATATGTCTGGTCTCTCCCACTGCCACCCCTGACAACCAGCCCCAAAAGGCACAGTATTCTTGATTGATGGGGTATAGAAGGTAGGCATATTCAGGACAGAAGTCCTATTGGGCTGAGAATTGCCATTTGTAGTAAAACAAGAGCTTCAAGTAGCTCCTTGTCCTCCAGTGCTGGCAACCACAACCCCTCTGCAGACAGTTGAGGTAAATCCATTTCTCAGATTATCATAAGAGACAAGGCTCTGTGAATGACTATGCCTTGCCCCCACCCTAGGCCTAATGAATAGGTCCCCAGACCTAGTAGCCAGCTATCATTCACACAATGTGGTTTCAGCATTGGTAATCTCATATAATCAAATTTTGCATTGATAATATTAATAAAATGGCATGTCTCAAAAGGAGATGAAGTGAAGTAGTGTTTTTAATTCAAAAGGCTTGCTACACATCTGTGCTTTACATTTATTTGTTTAAAACAAATTGACTCATCGGTTAATTTCCTGCAATAAAGTAGTACATAAATTGAAATTAGAATCTCAATCATTAGAGAATAATGACATCAAAGTTATGGATTTTGCCATTTTATTGACTCAAAACAGGTCTTTTCCTGGGGAACTATTAGTAGATAAAACTATGACTAAGACACTTAATAGCAATTCATGCATAAGGTCAGAGAGCAAATCACTTTTAGCTCCATTATGAGCATTTCCTGGCTACTAGTTTGATTTTGACCTTGTTAATATAGATGTCAGAGGGCACCAGGGAGCTCTTCATTCCTAAATGGTCTTTGATCATTCAACAGATGAATAGGACTAACTTACATGTACTGACCACTCCTGGTTTTTTATCCTCTGTGTGTGTGTGTGTGTGTGTGTGTGTGTGTGTATGTGTGTTTTAATCTAGGACTGAGTTGAAACAGAGACACAGTATAAAGTTTTCAGTGATAACACATGCTCTCAAATGGAAAAATGTGACAAGCAGATACAATGGGAGTGTTACAAGGGAAACAAGGTGATAAATGAAGTAACATGCTTGGACACACACACGCACACACACACACACACACACACACACAAAGAAAAAAAAAGGAGCCCAAAAGCAAAGTGTTAGTGAGACCCCAGAACATGGAGAGAGTTCTAACTGTCCAGTCCAGAGCCTTCACTCACAACCCCAGGGCTGAGTTGGAATGCTATGAAAACACTAGAAATGTGACAGAATCTTGTAAGAAAATGAGGACCTAATTTTCTTCCTGGATGAACTTGATGAACTGACTCTGAAAAACCTCAAAGAAAATCACTCATAACTCTCATTTATGCATCACTTTGCAATTGAAAACACACATATATACACTTCTCATTGTGTCTGTAATGAGTATAACATAATTATCATCCCTATTTAAGACATGAGGAGCCCAATAATTGGTGGTAAATTTATTGCACAAAATAATACAACTAGTAAAAATTGAAATTGGGGCTTGAGCCCTGGCCTGCTGACAAGAGATAGCATGTGTGTTTTTCATTATACCACATTATTCTTAATTAAAAATTGTTTGTACAGCAATAGGGGAGAGAAATACTGCTTTTTCTTCTTCTCCCTTGCTAAGAAGTAAGACTCCTTTAGCTAGGTAAGACCCTGGGTGTTTCTTTTTTTGTCCCAGAAATGGAGGAGAAAAAAAGACTCTTTAAAATTCTTAGAGGTTAAAATGATATACCTAATAAAGAGCTGAAGCTGAAGCTAGAGCTTGTAGGGGATGAGGAGGAAGAGGAAAAGCTGGACTGGTTCAGTGCAGAAAACATGTAAAGGCATCACAAAACATTCTAAACTCTCCTATAGGCCAGAATCTAGTCTATAAGAATGTTTAGAATTAATGCTTCAGTAATTTTTAAGAAGTTGGGTTGAGCATTAATGTAAACCTGATCAGCCTGATCTTGGTATTGTATTACAGTACTTTCCGATAGAAGATGTGTATGTTTGTGTTCACATGTATATTCTGTCATGCACCATATATTGATGTTTCAGTTGATGAGGGACCACATGTATGACAGTGGTCCCCTAAGATTATAATGAAGCTGAAAAATTCTTGCCTAGTCATCTAAAAGCATAGCACATACAATTAGGTACAACACATAATTCTTAATAATGAACAACTGGTTTACGTATTTATTATACTTTCTGTCATTACTTTAGAATGTACTCCTACTTAAAAAAAATGTTTACTGTAAAACAGTATGCTGTGTTGTGCTGGGAACAGCCTCAAACATCTTGGTTGTGTGGTTTTCTCTCATGCTTGATTTAATCTCATGCTGTTTTGATCATCATGGCCCTAGAAGTAGTGGGCTAAACCATGGAGCCTGTTCGTTCAGTGGGCTATACCATCTAGGTTTGCATAAGTACACACTATCTTAGTTGCACAATGACAAAAAAATCACTGAATGGTGCATTTCTCAGAATGTATCCCTGCCATTAAATGAGACATGTCTGCATATGTGGCATTTTTGCTTACTCAACTACTGTTGCTTTTAGTCCATACTGAACTTGTAAGGCCAGGGCAAAGGAAAGGCTGCTGATTATCAAAGAAAAGAAAATGGGTAGATAGCACTCCCCATCAACCAGTTGCTAACACCTCCAGGGGAGGGGAAGGATAGCACTTTTCAACACAAGCAATTACCCTGTGGCCTAATTTTGTCCTGCCTTTGGCTACTTTCAATCACTTTGGCATGAGAAGAAAGGAAACCTAAAATCTATAAAGGGGAAAGATATCCCCACTCCCACAGGTACCGCCTCTGGGTTCCCTGCTCTGCGGAGTGTTTCTCTCTCTCTCCTCTATTTCTTAAATAAAACTTACTTTCTGCTCTTGTCTTGCCATTTCTCTATTGTTTAATTTTCAACATTTGGAAAATGAGGACCTCATCTTGATGTTTTCTAGACGTGAGTCACTTGGCTTTAGGTTTATTTGGGTAATACATTTTTTAAAAAATATTCTGGTAGTGATGGTAAAATGCAAAAGCCAATATAGAAAAAATATATATATATAATCAAAACAGCCAGGTGTGTGGCTCATACCTGTAATACTGGTGGCTTGGGAGGCTGAGAAAGGAGGATTACAAGTTTGAGGCCATTCTTAGCAACTTAGTGAGGCTCTATGCAACTTAGTGAGACCATTTATAAAAATAAAAAAAATTAAAAGAGCTGAGAATATGGCTCAGTGGTTAAGTACCTGTGGGTTAAATTTCTGGTACCCCCCCAAAAAAATACCACAAAAAAGATATTATGCCAACACCTAGTGAACTGAAACTTCTAGGTCTTCTCTTACCCAAGACACTCAGTCATTTGCCTTTATTCAAATGGTCAAATGATTATACTTTTTTCTTCCTTGAACTCCAGCCTTATCTGGCTTTATATCTCTGCTCCAGTGCTCTTCAGAAATACTTTCAGTGTTTTCCTAAGTGGGTATTATACTTCCTAACTTATTGATCTCTTTGAACGTAAACTTTCTTTTTATTCTTTTTTTTTAGTTGTCATGAAACATACATTTATTTATTTATTTATTTATTTATTGTGCTAAGAATCGAACCCAGTGCCTCACATGCGCTAAGCAAGTGCTCTACCACTAAGCTACAACCAGACCCAAACATAAACTCTTTAATTGATTCATGTATTCACTTTACAATTTATTATATTGTAAATATTGCATAAAGTAAGAGATAGGGAGACTTGCAAAGAAATTTACTGCCTCCACTGAGAGAAAAACTGTATGAAACTAGAGAGTAGGGAAGAGACTAAAGTATTTCAAAGTAACCTAAGCATTTCAAAGAAACTCCTCGGATTAGTGAATCTTCTTGGGGCATTTTTGATCACTTCCACTGAGTACAAGGCAGCTGGAAAGATGATGCAAGGGCTCATTAGATGATTGTCAACGCAAACTCATTTTTTGCCTCAGTCATTTGGAAATCAAGCAGGGGAACTGGAAAGATTGCCCAGCAGGCTGCAAGGAGGTGTTTCTACCATGAGATGATGAAACAGATTTGAAGTTTACAAATTCAATTCCAGTCTTCATTTCTGAGTGTTTCTATCTATGGACATTTAAAAGAAATTTATCCTCTCTGTGACCTTACTATGACAAGTTCTAATATTAGTCAAACAATCAAATGAAGTTACTTAAAACTTACTTTAGACCAAGCCAAGAGTTCAACTACTCAAGGTAGCAAACTGAAAGGACTACTCTCTCCAACACAGAAAAGCATGAACAGTGCTGTCATTCATAGGACCTCAGAATGCTTGTTCCCCCCAGGAAGGTCACAATTGCCCAGTGACACACATTCTCTTTCTGTCTGCTTCTGTCTCTCTTTCTTCTAAGTCCACTGCACTAGACTCTATAGATTTCTAAGCTACAGACAAGGGTAATAGTCTCCTGCCTCTGATACTATGAATACAGAGCCAAGTGTTTGATTCCATAAGAGAGACAAAATTTCTTCTGACAAAATTTTCTTCTGGTATAAATCCACATAAGATGATATGCATTAGTATTCTTTAAAAATACACTGATATAGAAGGATATGGGAAAAAATCTAAAATATTTTGAATGACAAGCATTCTCATGAAGGAAAATCAAATCTCTATAAATATAACTTGTTCCAGAAAAGGTATAACATGAATCATGAATGAATCTGGATTCAAGATAACATTCTTAACATGACTGTTTTTATTTCAATTAAAATACAATTGCTAGCCAGGCATGGTGGTTTGTTTACGCCTGTAATCCCAGAAGTTTGGGAGGCTGAGGCAGAAGAATCATGAGTTCAAAACCAGCCTGAGCAAGTGTGATGTACTAAACAACTCAGTGAGACCCTGTCTGTAACTAAAAATACAAAATAGGGCTGAGGATGTGGCTCAGTGGCTAAGTGCCCCCGAGTTCAATTCCTGGTACCCCCTCCCTGCAAAAAACACTATTTTATTGGCACATTAGGAGTTTAAAACAATTGTTCAATCTAGAAAAGATGCAGATACAATTCAGATTTTATTTTATTTTCTTGTGTTATCATTATAATCTGTCTTCTACATTAAACCACTCAGTTGGTCACTAATGTCTGTTCCCCGTGCCCCTAGCTTCTGGGTTCTTGACAGGAACAAACTGACGATATAAACTTCAGTGCCTTCTCTTTTTTCTGCTCACTCTCTATTAACCCATTTGAGGGAGAGTACAAGTAAAAGGCAGAAAACATGCATCAACTTGATTTTTATCCCTGAACGATTAAGCAAAAATTGCAATTTCTACCTGAAAAATGTCTTTTGTAAGTAAGAATCTACATGTTGGAAAAGGTAGAATAAAATTTAGCCACATAGAAGATAACACATTTAAGTCTGTATCATAAGTAATTTGGAATAATTTGCAATTGTAATTTTTATGCTACTATGTGCATGGCAAAAGAACAAAGATGAGAAAAGCAGTATTTTATAAAATCAACAGTATTATTTCTTCCTGGTAGGGTAATGTGAAACATTTACCTATGTACAATAAAATGTATAATTTTAAAATGGAGGGAGCAGTAAGACTGTTATTATTTTAGAAAGAACATATTGTTCTTCCCTAAAAGATTTACATAGATTTTTGTCTTCAGTGAAACAAATCCAAAAGTAAAACTAAAACTCCACTTGATTCTAAAAGTGTACGTTCCTTTTGAATTTAATGCCTAACATTTATGACTGAATCTACTTGAAAGGGGGTAAAAAAAACTCAACTTTGCCTTTGAGAAGCAAAGTAAGTTTTCTCCACAGATAAAATGAGTGTAATGAAAGACAAATATTTTAACAGATAAGTAGGAAGCTCCTGATTTAAAAAAAAAAAAATATATATATATATATATATACATATATATATATTTTTTTTTAAATCATGAGTTCATGAGAACCCAAATTCATCTTTAAAGTTAGTAGTTTCAGTATCATAGTGCTTGTAATTATAACAGACAGTTGCAAATGTTTTACTAAAGTATAATTTAATGTATACAACAAATGTTTTCCAGTGAAAATAAACTTTGCTGAGGATTATAGATATGACATATTTAATCATTCTGTATATATTTAATTATACAATGATCAACTCTGATTCCTGCTATGATAACATAAGACACCCAGTAAAATGATGCCACATTTTAGCTTAAATTTCAGAGGGTTTCAAAAAAATTTACATCAAAGCTAATGTACTTTGAAGCTGAAATGATTCCAATTAGCCTTGGTTCCCACAGGTCTCCAAATTCTTCCCAAGAAAGATACAACTTCAAAACATTTCAGGAAATATTTACTTTATTAATTCCAACATGTTTTAGATTTTCTGAGTAGGAGGGGAAAGTCCAAAAACAATTTTGCTGACCTTAGTTATACCAAATGAACTCATATCAGTGGTAGTGAATGCTTTAAGTAGTTCTTATCAGACTTAGAAAACAAGCAAAATCCCCTCTGGGTAGACTTATGTAATTTAAAAACTAAAATTTCTGCACAAAACAAGTCTGAGACATGGATTTTCCTAAAGTTCCCTTTCCTGGTTCCTAGATCTAAAGACAGAAAGCTACATTTACTTAAGACTGAATTAGAAAAAAATAGGTAGTGATAATTTTGTGGTTACTTCTATTGTTCATGGAACACAATTTCAATAAAACTGTGGGAATATACATTTATGTTTTAGAAGTATCATGTATTCAAAGGTGGTGGTAGGGAAAGAAGTCAGGGCATAACTGTGGCAATAATAGCTCAGAAAAACTCAACATTAGGCACTGTGTATATGTATTATTTAATGTAACCTTACCAAACAGTTTTGTGAAATAAATACCATTATTTATCATTCCAATTTTATGGATTAAAAAAGAAGCTAAGGCAGAGAAGTTACAGAGTAGATCAGACCACATAGTAACTAGCATAGCACCATTTACACTCAAATTCATCTAAAACCAAAATCAAAGATCGTAACCTATTAACTACACCTTTCAAGATAGTCTATACAGAACCCTTATCTTCCTCCACACAGGGATTTTAAAGATCAAATTGTCCCAGGGTAGTTCTGATTAATATCTCATGCTGAGAAAACTAAATCTCCCCTCAAATTGCTGGTCTTCTTCCCCGGTTTCTACTAGAATGGAAAAAAGGAATGATGGTGCAAGTTCCCTCAAATTTACACTGTTAGGTGTAAGAAGATGGAAGAACAACTTGTCTGATACAAGTATAGCATATAAAACTGCTGGAACCAATCTCAAACACCTAGCCCTAACATAGATCTTGCACAATCTACCTATTTTGCAGATGAACAAAGAGAGAATAAGTGAATCACTCAACGTCACTCAGGCCACCTGTCATTTACTAGGATTGACACTCTAGCCTCCTCCCTCCAAAGCTTTTCTCTGCCTTCCATTCCAAAGCCCAGTTCTAATGTAAATTCTTTGTTCCACATAAAATATATAAACAATTAACAAATTTTTTTTTAATTAAGAGATTTCCCATAACAATATGTATCTCCAGCTTCTATTAAAAATGTGGAAGTGGAGGAAGAAAAGAACTGACTGATCTTGTCAAGCATTTTTCTTTTTTTTATTTATTTCTTACATACATGACAATAGTGGAATGCATTACGTTCATAATTATCCATTCAAAACACGATTTTTCGTAACTCTTTATATAAAGTATGTTCACACCAAATTACACCATTATACATGAACTCTCTTTTTTTTGCAATACAATTCTTCAAGAATCAACAAATGGGATGGATTCAAACTAAACAGTTTTTTCTCAGCAAAAGAAATAATCTGTGAGGTGAACAGGGAGCCTATATCCTAGGAGCAAATTTTTACCCCTCACACATCAGATAGAGCTCTATTCTCTAGGGTATATAAAGAACTCAAAAGATGAGCACCAAAAAAAAAAAAAAAAACAAATAATCCAATTAATAAATGGGCCAAGGTTCAATAAATTGAACAGACAATTCTCAGAAGAAGATATACAATCAATTAACAAATATACGAAAAAATGCACATTATCTCTAGCAATCAGAGAAATGCAAATCAAAACTACTGTAAGATACCATCTCACTCCAGTAAGAATGGCAGCCATTATGAACATAAACAACAAGTGCTGGTGAGGATGCCGGGGAAAAGGTACACTCACACATTGCTGGTGGGACTGCAAATTAGTGCAGCCAATTTGGAAAGCAGTAGGGAGATTCCTTGGAAATCTGGGAATGGAACCACCATTTGACCCAGCTATTCCTCTTCTGGAACTATACCCAAAGTTGACCTAAAAACAGCATACTGCAGGGCCACAGCCACATCAATGTCTATAGCAGCACAATTCACAACAGCTAAACTGTGGAGCCAACCTAGAAGTCCTCCAATGGATGAATGGATAAAAAAAAAATGTGGCATTTATACACAATGGAATATTACTCAGCACTACAAAAAGAACAAGATCATGGCATTTGCAGGTAAATGGATGGCATTAGAGAAGATTATGCTAAGTGAAGTTAGTCAAACATTCTTCTTTCAGTGTCATCTGCAGAACAGTGGACTTGAAGACTCAGCTGCTACACCTGAAGATTTATCTTCCCTTGATGGCCTCATAGGGAGCGCTAATGTATGTTCATATGTATTTAAATGTAAGGGGCTCTAAGTATATTTACTTGTCATTGTATGGGGCAAGGCCTTTAAAACATCAAAATTTTTATTGAGCAATAACCTGTAATTACCACCACCATGTGGAGAGTGGCAAATTAAGCCCCTTTATGAAGTCAGCCCCATATTGCCCATGGAATGTACTAGCTCACCTTTCTGGGTTCAGGACAAAGTCTTTTATTTTGAAAGACAAAAGGGAAGAAGAGAGGCAAAAAAAAAAAAAAAAAACAGTGGTCAATGGTGACATTGCAGTCTGTTTACCACAAAATTCTTCCAAATTTTATTTCCAGGTGTTACTAGAATCTTATAGAGAATAAAGTGTAACACAACCTAAGCTTACCCACTACCCAAGGCTTAGAAAGTTAGACTATGAGAAACCAAGTCCATGCTCTTTTTCTACAAAGTTGGAAAGCAAGGCCAGGGAAGTTTTCCATTCTGTCAAATAGAACACCCACAATGATGAGAAGGTTCTGCACTGTTCAATATAGTAGCCATTTGTTACATGTGACTAAAGAGCACTTGGGACTAATACACTGTGAAACCAAGTTTTAAATTTTGTGTAATTTAACTGAAATACTTACATGTGACTAGTAGCTACTGTATTCAACAACACAGGTTAAAATAGTTTCCCAAAGGTATAAATATAGTTCATATCAAGGGTCAGGATCCAAAAGCAATTACCCTAAATCTCAGTTCAGAGTATTTTCTAATCTCTTTGAAACTGAATCAAATTGGCTCTTGTCCTGATATACAAATAAATAATAACATCTGTTTTCCTCTGGTACCAGGGCTTTCTTTGTTCATGAACTCTCCAAGAGCCCTGCACCAGGATCCCAAGGTAGCTTATTATTCTGGCATTCTGTATGCATGCAGTTATTACAGTAGGTGGCTCTAAGTGTATCTACTCCTGACTGTATCAGTCATGACCTTTAAACCATGACTTTCTTCATCCTATTGCAACTTTAGAACTGGTACAGTCATATGTTAAGTAATGTGATTTCAGACACTTTCTAAAATATTTTTTCCATGTTCCCTCCATATCAGCACACATTGTAAATATTGTTTGCCATCTTCTCAATTTAGCTTGCAAATACTAATAGGATGATAAAGTACAAAATATAAAAAAAATGTTTCATAGAAATGCTAATAAACAGAATTGAATTCATAGCATTTTATTAAAGAATAATAGCTGATTCATTCTAGTGAGATGACATTGATAAGAGAGGAGGTAGAATGTGATCATTGCACTGCCCTGGGTGATAGAATTTAATCATTATCATTGCATCATTACTGAGCATTTCCTATGTGTTTGAGTTCTTTTTGTTTGTTTGGTTTTTGTGTTTTGATTTGGTTTGGTTCTGATGATTGAACCCAGGGCCTGCACATAAGCACTTTACCACTGATCTATACCTCAGAACTTTTCACTTTTAATTTGAGACACCATCTTGCTAATTTGCCTAGTCTGGCCTTGAGCTTGTGATCCTCCTGCCTCAGCCTCCCATGTAACTGGTATGCTCCACCACACCCAGCTAGTATATAACCTCTTTACATATATTTAGTTTGATTATCACAGAGAGGTAGATTCTCTTTAGATCCCCCTTTTATACACTTCCCAAATCACAAATTTAGTAAACTATGAAGCTGGGTTTGAAATCAAGCAGACAGTCTATGCTGTAATGTCTTGGGCAAAACAGACCATGTAAAATTATAAAAAACTAAGAACCAGGAAAAAACTGGATTTCTGTCCTATATCTGCCATGAATTCATTTCAGAAATTTGAATAAGAAACTAACCTTCTTCTAGCTGATTCCATTGTAATAATTAAAATCATTTGTTTACACCCACTTGAATCAAAGTGTGAAATATGATATATCAAGAACTATGTAATGTTTTGAACAGCCAACAATAAAAAAAAAGAAACTGAAAAAAAAATCATTTGTTTTAGATGTTCTCTAAGATAGCTGGAACACTCAAAGAGAATAGGTTGTAGATTCTAGTCCAAGCTAAGATCTTGTTTACACCTTGGGAATGTTTCTTATTGTGCATTTCTTAGACTGTAACATTAACTATAAAACAGTGCTAATATTGCCAATGTATAGATTTGTTGTAAGGATTAAATGAAATAAGCCACTAAAGTACCTGGCATGGTGCCTACAACTATAAAGGCTTAGAAATTATAGTTTTCCTTCTCCCTTTCAGCATTAACATCCCCATATTCTAAGTGAAACTGCCTATATAAAACATTCCTTAGCCTTTCAGCAAACACTAATTAACTGGGAACACTATGTGTGATTCATTTATGATCAGGCCATGGTATAGAACTACTAGCTATTATCTGTGCCTTTGATGTAACAAAGGTTGTACTGCGGCGATGCATAAATCTCAAGCTATATCCATATCTAAGGAGGAAAGGAACCTATTTGCTGAATAGCAATGAGGTCTGCAGTACTCAGACCAAGAGCACAACATCTGTTGAACAAAACAGCCATGAAATGAATCAAGAATCAATTCTAAGTGCTCCATCATAAGAATAGACATCATGAATTACATGTGCTTTCTAAACTTAAAAATATCTGGTCACATAAGAAGTGGACAAAAATTTAAAAAATATATGAAACCTCAACTGATAGTATATTTCAGCTCAAAGGAAGAGAAGATCTTGCCATGAATGATACTGGCACAAGTAAGTAACCATTTAAAAACTATATGTATGTATTTATGTAATTAACTTTTCAAAAAGATTTCTTAAGGGAATGCAATGCAATAAAAAAAGACAAAGTTGACAATGTAAAACTTTTATAAATAAATATAGCCAATTTCATTGAAATTCCATATGGGGTTTTGTAGAAATTGGAAACTGATTCTAAAATTTATATAGGAATACAAAATGTCCTAGAATAACCAAGGCAGCGTTTAATAAAGAAAACAGATTTGGAGGATTTATCCTGATTTGAAAACTTAGCATAAGCCCCAGCAATCAAGACAGTTGGTAAAAAGATAAACATTTAGACTATTAAAATTATTATAATAAAGAGTTCAGAAATAGGCTCACATGTCTATAGCCAAAGGATTTTTGACAAAACTAAGGAATGTCAATAAGAAAGTCTTAACAAATTATGCTGAATCAACTACTTTGAGAGAGGGTGGAAATATTTTGAGAGGGAAAGAAATGATCAACATATTTTCTCATACCATATGCAAAAAGAAAAAATAAAGCAGCATAGGAGGAAATCTTTATGACCTAAATTCCTGAGGTTACAGGAATGTACTTTGACATTTGGCAGAAAATATTTCTTATTAGTCATACATGACAGCAGAATGTATTTTGACATATAATACACACATGGAATGTACATACATCAATCATATTGTCTATTCTATTCTGCTGCTCTTCCTATCCTCCCTACTCCTCCCCTCCTCTCCCATCCTTTCTCTCTATCCAATCTAATGTGACACACTTTTTTTTTCTTTTTCTCATCACAACATCATATATGTATTCTGTATAACAATGAGGTTCTCCTTCCATCTTCCGGGTCATGTATGACTAAAAATAAATAAATAAATAAATCATATGGTAAAAAAATAGTAATGCAAAAAAACACAACAAAGTACATGTATAAAGGTATAAATTGGCATGAACATACTTTATATACAGAGATATGATAAATTGTGTAATAAGAATTGTAATGTTTTCCACTGCTGTCGTGTATTTAAAAATAAATAAATAAAGATGAATGGAAAAAAAGAAAATATTTCTTATTAAACATGGAAAACAAAAAAAAAACCCATAAAATGGTGAACTATATTTCATCAAAATTATAAAATTTGGGCTGGGGTTGTGGCTCAACAGTAGAGCGCTTGCCTAGCATGCGCGAGGCCCTGGGTTCAATCTTCTGCACCACATAAAAATAAATAAATAAAATAGAGGTATTGTGTCCAACTACAACTTAAAAATAAATTTTAAAAAATTATAAAATTTATGATTTTTGAAAAATCCATAAGGAATAGGAAGTACAGACTTTGAAAATGGTTCACACAAAATATGTAGGACAAATTATGTGCATTTAGAACATGCAAAGTATGCTTAAAACACATTGAAAGGATAAAAATAACCCAGGTTGAGAAGATTTGTACACTTTACCAAACATAATATGTGACTGACTATATGATTGGTCAATAAGCACACAAAAAGGAGATTAGTCAATATTTAAACAAATATAAAATGTACATGCCCTTTCACTAAGAAATTACAATATTAGAAATTAATATGTTGATATAATGGTGTTCATTGTAGAATGGTGAAAGAAAAATTAAAAACATAAAATAATCTCAATTTCTATCTATAGAAATTGATTAAACAATGATATAAAATAAAAGGTTATATTGTATTTGAGGGTTTTGTTTTGTTTTGTTTTTTTAATCCAGGGCTTTGCACACACTAAAGCAAATGCTCTGCAACTGAGCTACACCCCACCCCATTGTACAGTTTTTAAAAATGAACACACTGGCATCATAATGTCTGCTAAATTCAGCATATGAAAATTCAAGGGGCAAAACAGTGTACGGTACAAATGTTTTCCTATTAATTTTTTTTCTAAAAAGATATATACACACTAGGGATATTGATATGCATATTTTTTCTGATAGAAAATGCACAAGCTGTTAGACATTGTCAAGGGATTAGCTTTGGGGAGAAGGATTGGGTTAAGTCGAAAGATTCTTTTTATTTTCTATCTTTCAGTGTGACTTGAATTTTGCCATAAAAATGTTTTACTCCCTTTTGTATATCAATTGGAATGATTTCAGGAATAAAACATTGTTTCTATGTTTTTCCTAAGATTCACATTCAAAAACACTAAACTTTTAATAAATAGAAATATTAATGATTATTAAATTTAACAAGGGAAAGGATTTAGATCTACAAATGAGAAAGTGAAATTTAGTTGAGTTTCCTAAGCATTGTTGGTGAGGCATCCAGGATGCAGACCTTTACTGCCTGAACAGTCAGCACTCGTACCTCATCCTGGAAGATAGTATTCCTAGCCTGTGTGGTTTTGCCCCTGGTTGCATAAGCTATCAAATTAATAGGCCATTCTAATTCTTTTAAGCTGATCACTTTAGTAAAATGAGGCATACGACAAAATTCACAAAGCTCATTGCCACACCTTTTTCAAAGGGTTTCAGGTAATTCACCTACTTATAAGCAGTTGGCAGCCTTCTTAAAAAATGATGTTATGGTCGAGCACCGTGGTGCATGCCTATACTCCTAGTTGCTCCAAAGGCTGAGGCAGGAGGATTGCAAGTTCAAAGCCAGCTTCAGCAATGTAGTAAGGCCCTAAGTAACTTAGGGAGACCCTGTCACAAAAATAAATAAATAAACAAACAAATTAATTAATTAATTATTAAAAGGCTGGGGATGTGACTCAGTGGCTAAGTGCCCCTGCTATTACTTATTCCTGGAAAGAAAAGAAAAATAATGATGCTATGTTGGGAACGCAGCACTGATCCTTGCTCATAGAAGATGTGGTGTTAACAGTGGTAGAATCTAGAAAAAAACTTAATTAAAGCAAGTTCAAGCTACTGTGTCCATGAGTAACTCCTATTCCTGTCAGTACAGCCACTGCATTCCAGTGTTGGGTCAACACTGGAGTGGCCAAGGACAGAGAATGGTTGACATCTACAGAAAGAGCAATCCTATTAGTTGTTTCATGCCTCATACGTGGTGAATGGTCTCTGATTTAAGACACAAAGATCTGCACTTTCTTTGTCATCTGGCATTGCTCAACTCTGTGCCCTCCAAGCACTTTTGTCTCATGTCTTCTAGTTGTGTCCCCTCCACTCACAGGACTAACTAGCTAAACCATTCCCCACTGTCCATAGGAACTTGTAAACCTCTGTATTAGGAAATTTCTTGAAATTGACCAAATGCCAATTTTCCCCATTTGGATAGACTCTTTTTATAGCAAGCTTAGTGGTAACCCTAAGAAGGGGAACAGCACAGTAGCAGTTCATTTTTAAGAAGGCACAAGCCAAGCTAAGAAAACTCTTCAGTGACTGAAGCCTAAGATTTTTCTCTTCATCAGTTAATTCTGGGGAAATACCCATAATGAGTTGTGAACTGAATGGGACAAATGTACATAGGATTTTTAGACAAGGCCCACGCAATTTCTTGGGCCCACTTTGCCTGTTTGGCCCAATCCCAAAATGACTGTTTCTGTCTCACAGTTGATTGCTTCTGTGCCTTTCCAATCTTATGCTTTGTTAGAACAGATAGCATCTAGCTCACGGGCAGTGTTCCAGTTATATGGTTGCTTGTCCCATGTCAGGGGCTCAGTGCATTTGTCCACAGGCCCTTTATTTCAAACAGAAGGCAGTTTCTCTTCCATAGAAGGTACGACCTTTTAGAATGCAGATTCTCTGAGCTAGGACTCTTGTACTGACAGTTACAAGAGTCTTTAGATCTTGTCCAAGTTTCAGGCATTCATCCAGCTTATTATTCATCAACGGCTTATCTTTACTACAACATTGAATCCTGAGATGTGAGTTGGTGCACCCATGTTAATGTTTTCTCCATAATTCAGCTTTACACTATATGATATCCTCAAGATGTACTTCCCTGCAGGTCTTCCCATCTCTTGGTTACATGTGAGCCAAGTCCCTAATTTCCCTAGTGAATAAGCAAATTTTTTTTCCTGCTTTATCCTGCACAGGCTCTGCTCAGCCTAAACTCTTATAATTGGCCTGCTAGCAAAACAGGTGGCAGGGTATGGGTATTGAGGAAGTTGACAGATAAATTTCAGGACATTTGCTCCATGGGTGGATTTTGCAGTCTCTTCAGGAAAAGAGAGGCTGCTCTGCTCCATCAGTGAGAACTTCAACACAGGAGTATTCAAAGAGACTTTACTGTTCAGGATTCCTAGGCTCATCTGCCCAGATTTCTCCACTCCATGTATCAGGTCCTATTATTTTCTCATTAGGACTGTGATTTCATATAGGAGAACCTGTGGAAACTATGTATTAAGTCTCTTTTTCAGCTTTGCCATTCTTGCCAAGTAAATCCTCCAACTGGTACTTAACCCAAAATGCCTGTTCCTTAAGTAACTATGGTTTCTTTAGTTTGGCTGTGGAGAGCCTCTAGCTTTCAGGGTTGTGCTTCACTTGATTCTTTTCTGAATCTGATTCTATAATTTCCTTTTTCATGCTTCCAGATCCTGTTTTAAAAGCCAGTCAACTTCAAAAGCTCTATAATTATCATTATTCTCAGACTACTGAAATGCCATGGTCGCTAAGTTAACTGTCATGCTTCACCTTTGCCTGGCCCCCATCCTAACTGACCACTGGAAGATTCTTAGTAACTGTGACACAACCACCTGTGCTGACTCAGTGATTCAGTTTCAGAGTCACATAGTCTTCCTTGTGGCCATTCTGGTATGATACGTGTTCCCCTGAAAAGAGAGCCTGAGGCAAATGATTTAGGCAGGTAGCTTATTTGGAACTTTATCATAGGGATAAGGAGTGATGGGTAGGGAAAGTAAACCAGGAAAAGACTGTAGAAAGAGATGTGATTCAATCCACCATCACCTCCTTCAGGACACTCTGAAGTGTCTTATGAAATGTAACTCTAAACTGTTTTCATTTGCTGGCACTTATCCGTGGCCAACAGTATTCTTATGTGCATCAACTCAGGATCCCAGTTTGTGCAACTATGAGTGCCAAATGAGTTCCATGGATTCTCCAACTCTGAATTATCAGAGAAATCCCCAATCTGGAAACAAACTTTACCAGCATGAAACCTGCCCAGAAGGGAGAGTAAGAAATGGGATTGAAAGTGATACCCTAGAAGCGTCTGATACTTCATTCGATGCTCACAGCAAATGTCTGTGTTAGATATTCCTGTTATTCTTATTTTTTCAATTGAAAGAGCAGATTCAAGCAGATACACTTCATCCAAGCTGAGTATTACTAACAGAGCCAAAATTTGAAGACAGGTCAATTTAACCCTGTGGCTTCTTAACCACCACCCTATACTGTCTTTTCAGCACAAACAGATCCCAAATAAAGACAAAGAGCAGAACACAATGATTGTGAAAGAGCTTTCCTTGAAAGCAGAAGCATTTGCTGTGCCTTCCCCAAACCAGAAGGTCTGACTAATCTTACTTTGTCCTTAGCATGGTATCAGGCCACTCACAAGCAGAGTATCTGAACTGCTGAGTGCTGCAGTCATCCTGTTACCATGAACCCAACCACAGGTCGCTGGCAGAGCTTCTGCAAAAGCTGCAATAATTCTGAGAAAACTCGTATATTTCCTGTTACATTTTATTCTGCCTATATTTCATTTGAAGAGCATTAAAAGGGTCCTGGATTTCTAGAAACTACAGCATTAATTGCTACTAATGGGCCTGATAGAGCCAATAAAAAGAGCAAAACAAACAAGAAATGGTAGAACTATTGTTCTCTTTCCCAGAAATTATACTTACTGGGTACAACTAACTTTGCTGCTTTTGGTAAGATTTTTGAAAAACAGCTGATTACTATTGATGAATAGACTATAACCCAGTGGGTGTCACTTCTCATTTCTGTCAGATTCAGCAGGAAGCAATGCAGTGCCGTTGTTTTCTCATCACTGGATAACAAATCAGCATCAGATGCTCATAGTCTTCCTGTGGTCTTTTCTGAAATAGTCATGATGGCTAGCTGAAATCTTCCTTTAAATGGTACCCTAAAAGATTTAAGAATCCTCTTCCTTTGGACAGAGATGCTCAAACACATCTAGCTTAATAGAAGGATACAAGGAGGCAGAGGAAGGGCCTTTGGGTGGCTTTATAGATTCCCTTTTCCAGGATGGAATGTCTTGATTTTTGAGAACCTGCAGGATGGTTGAAATCACACCGTATAAGCTTTATCTGAAGAGATAATGCAACAGAAAGTACATGGCAATAGTCATCAGGGAGGGACAGTAGCCTCAGAACCTCCCTGTGTATTTGAAGTTTGTCTCTGCTGTGGCCTGTCATCAGGTCCAGTTCCTACCTGATGTGTTTTTTTTTTTTGTTTTGTTTTGTTTTTTAATTTTTTATTGTTGGCTGTTCAAAACATTACATAGTTCTTGATATATCATATTTCACAATTTGATTCAAGTGGGTTATGAGCTCCCATTTTTACCCCATATACAGATTGCAGAATCACATCAGTTAGACATCCATTGATTTACATATTGCCATACTAGTGTCTGTTGTATTCTGCTTCCTTTCCTATCCTCTACTATCCCCCCTCCCCTCCCCTCCCCTCTTCTCTCTCTGCCCCCTCTACTGACATTCATTTGTCCCCCTTGTATTATTTGCTGTGGCCTGTCATCAGGTCCAGTTCCTACCTGATGTGTTTTTAGAATCATGCCAATTATCCTGATGGTAGTTTAAAGTGATATTGCAATTCCTGAAGTGATTGATGTCCCATGGAGGAGCCTCTATCCCCTCAATCTAGTCTAGATGCCTAGCAAAGTGAACACAGAGATAACCATTGTCAAGGTTGCTACCGACCTTCTTCTCTCCTTTAAGAAATTAAATACTTCAAACATTAGAGTTCAGTGTACAATTGCAGACAATCCAGCCTAGCATTTCCCAAACGTCCTTCTTTCATGGTTTTTGCCATACCCACATTTCAACAGTACTATTATTATCTAGATACGTTTTCATTTCTCCCTTTTTAAACTTAGCATTAACATCTAGAAAATGATGTTTTATATACAAATTATATTTTAATGCACATTGAAATAAATGCATAATAAATAATATGTTGCATATATCACCTAAAATCATCTTAACTGCCATCACTGCATATAAAAATCTCACCTTAGAAAATACTAGTCTCCTCAAACATGCGTTTTAAATGGAGAAACTGATGAAACAAGTGAATTTCCTAGAGTCACTGATCTAGCTGGTAGCAGGGCTATGACTCTGCTCGGTTCTCTGGACTTGCAGTGCAGGCTGTTTCTTTTGCATCATGCTGACTCAACAGCATGAAGGAAGGGCATGATAAATGGGGCAACATTAAAACTTATTGCACTTCTTGGCTCCATGTAGTGATTAAGGGTCTCTACAGATGTCTAAGCAAAAACAAAGCAACTCCACTGCCCCCCGTTTCAGAGAAAAAAAAATTCTTCTCATCCATGTGTAATGATTTTAACAGATATTCTTCTCCTCTCCTGAGGTTTTCATCCTTCATCTTCACCCTCATCAGTGTTATCAGTCATCCTGTCTGTCAGTGGTAGTGTGATCTCTTCAAAATGGGGCAAAGGCTAATATGTTGCACCTTGTCTGAAAATAATCATCTCTTTGCACAGAATTTATGAAGTGCTTTGCAATTTTTTAAAAGCCTTTTCTCGAGCTTTATCATGTTCAGTTCCCACAGCACCCTTATGTGCTCAGCTTTTGAAGATGTTTCTTCAGGATTGCATGCTAGCACCAAAAAAAAAAAAAAAAAAGGGGGGGGGGTGGGGGGAATCCACCACAACCACAACAAAGGAAAATTTAAAACTTATTGAAGATTGACCATGAAAATATCCCAATATCTCTTTTACTGTATTCCCCTTTGACTATACATTTGCATTCTTGGCATGAGTGATGTAAGTGCATTGTGTAAGTGCAAGCTATGCTAAGAAATGAACCTTACTTCAGTAAAATGCTTCATTTTATCCATTATCTTAAATGATAGGCTCATGAAAACTGTCAGCATAGTCAATTCAACATTCCAGCCTTTGACATGTAGAATAAAAAGTGACATCCTCTTGATTAGAATTAATTTCTTTGCCATGGAAGAACATGCAATATCCATCTCCCTAATGCTTCTGAAGTCCTTGGAATAATAGATAAGGCAATGAAAGTAAATAAACAATGCTCTTAAGTGGGGGCAAGATTTTTTTTAAAATCTAGATTTAGGGTAACTCTGCAGAAAAAAAAAAAAAAAAAAAACTCCTGAACACACACCAGAAAGAAAAACAATGTTGATGACCAAAGCCACTATCTTCAATAATCTAATTATTATTAATGGTGTTGACCCAGGGAAGATATGGGATTCAATCAGGTAGTGTGGACAGGGCACACTTATCCCAAGCCCCATTGGGTAGTCTCCCTTAAGTAAATCTCCCTAAAAATTGCATTAGAAAGTTCAGCAACTCTTAAAGTTTACTAGTAAATTACATCTGCAGTATGCCATGGGGAAGCTTGATGCCCTTGATAGCTCATGTAACTCTCTAATCATCACTTCACTCACATCGGATGGCTTGTTCACCTTGACCTGACCTAAGCTTGCCTGTTGAATGTGTCGAACCACAAGCTTTATTTGTGGAAATGATTCCCAATGACTTTCAAATGATTGCATTTAAAAATATACGGCAAGTTTCTTGCCTCCACATTTGAGTTCACAACATGCAAACATAAACTGTGGTCTCCTATGACTTCACTTCATTCCACTACTCTCTAGTATCCAGCACATTCCTAGGCCTCCTTTTCCCCAGTGCTGAGTCAGTGTGCTTACATAGTTAAGACTGACCTACATAAAATATGGAAGCAAAAATCTGCTCTAAAATGCCCCTTTCAAAATCAAAAACTAAGTCAAGTCGGGGGAGAATGTTTTAACACATACAATCTTAAAAAGTGTTGATATTACTCACATATAAAATCATTAAAAATTAAGAAACACCTGTAGCACTTGTGCAAATGATGCAATCACCACACTGAATAAAATGTACAAATTGTTGAGAAGCACATGAAAAATCATATAACATAATCAAAAATGCACATTTTAAAATGAGGTGATATTTCTTATCTAATAATTGGTTGAGAATATTTTTTAAATAAGAATTCTTACTGTCAAGTATAGGATGAGGAATCAAATTCTCAATATGTGGGTATGAAAATTAGTCTGATCTTTCTAGAAGGCAATTTAGCAATACATATGTGTCATCATAATGAGCAACTCAATTTTATACAATAATTCCACTTTTAAAAATTATCATGAGGAAGCAGCAGATATGGTACAATGATTTCTTTCAGGAGTTCTTCATTTTGCTGCAAATTTAGAAACAATCTATACGTTTATAATTAATGAACTGATTAAATAAATCATGTCACACTACTATATAAGCTACATACAATTAAAATAATAGTCTAGAAAAAATCAAAATGTTTATATACAAAATTGTATATAAAATTTTATATAAAATCTATCAAATATATTTTACATATATTTGATATAAATACTAATTTAAGACAATTTACAAAAAGGAAAATTTTGTACATTTTTATAAATTAAATACTTTTATTTTGAACATGTATAGTTTCATAATCATATTCAAAGCATGTATATCATAGAGTCATCCTAGGAGGATCAGCACCTCATATATTCATGTATTATGTAATTAACTTTATATTACATTTCCAATTTTTCCAATGTGTTTCATGGGAACACTCGGCCAGATTGGTGTACTCATGTGTTGGATTATCAGAACAGAGCTCTTTCCATTTATTTGGATGGTCCACAAGAAGCTAATGATGGCACTATGTAGTTGGTGAGAAATCCTCACAGATGTTAGCCTAACACACCAAAGCCATCTGAAAAGTTTATCTCAAGTGTGCTGTGTATATTTTTAACAGTGGCAGAGTAGGAGAACAATATCTATGGAGGATTCTGATACTCACAGGGTGCTTTCATCTTCATAAGTCAATAAACAGACAATGGATGCAGATGTCCTTCAGATGCAGATGGCTCATTCTGCACAAATAACTCATGGCCTGAATACCAGACCCCACTCCAGTCTTAAATTATTTTATCAGGGCCCATGTAATCCTGAGGCAATGATTCAGATGTCGTGGCCTAAATGATGAGTAGTGAGAGGTCCTGTACTTAATTTTCTAGAGCCATTTTCTCCATGAAAACCATGCTCTGGGTAGATTTCTATAGGCCCCTAGAGAATTGAGCAATTCATTGCATTTGCTCTACTATATTAAAATAGGCAGTCCATTGGGTACTACTTATATTTCATTCCAGAGATCAATAGAACACTCCATTCAATCCAGAAGAAATTCACAGTCATCTTTCTTTTACATTAAGCTTTGAATCAGTAGTCAGTTTAAATTTTACCCCCAAGTGAATGGAGATTCTTATCTGTAAGACCACCTAGTCTTTGGGCAGTGATCAAAATTATGCTTCAGACAAAAAGGAAAAGAAAATAATGCTATGGATACTGATTTCCTCTGTAGAAAGGCAAGTATATTTAAGAACACTGATATACAAATACTTTTGTTTTTTTCCCCTTTTTTTCAAAGTGATCAGACTCATACATTTCTATGTCCCAGGACTAATAGAGAAACAGTTGGAGATGCAAGCTCACCAGATGCATTTAATATTACAGTATGACTGTTTTTGAGATTAGACAAATAAGTGAGTCCGAGACTAATAGTACTATTCTTTGTCTAGAATAATGGACTGTGAAAGATATTACTCATGCCTGGAGGAAGGGATGTGTAGTTCAGAAGCGTAGTTGCAAACGATAGCCAAGTATACGTGCTGAGATCTCTGTCATTTGGAGTAACATTCTTGGTTGTTCATACTCTACATATGTCTCTTCATTCCTTCTTAATATTAAACAGGTTTAGAAAATAATACAAAATTAAGAACTATAACCAGTGGAAAAAAAAAAGTCTTAGGGAATCAACTAGTACACAGGGCATTATTTCATTTTGTGTGCTCCTGCCCTTGGCTTTGACATAGAGATGGGCTGTTTCAGATGATGGAGATTCAAGGCATGTATATTTGAACAGCGATGAAGCCCCAGATACACACGCATTATGATATCGACTTTATGTTACTTTGCCTTCAGGCAATCAGATCTCAACCTCCCATCTTTATTCCAAGGGAAATGGTCAAACTCAATTTCACAGGTAAAACAAAGTCAGTTTTCACCACAATGTAGCCATTTATAAACAGGATGCCTTGCCTTGAAATAGAAAGTGCTTTATTCTTACACAAAAGGTCACAGACATCTGGCCTCAATATTGTTTTATGTTCTGTTGGCAATAAAGTATTTTCTCCATTTGAAAACTAAATGTTGAGCACAAGTTAGGAAAATTGCCAATCTTGTCCTAGTTAACTGAGCTGAAATTTATTCCTAATATTTGTTCTGTTATAATTTAATAGCAATTTAACAATATCCAACTTCCTTTTAGTGTTTTGCATCAAAGTATAATAAAAATATATGGTAAAGGGGCTTTTAGCAGGGGATAAAAACTTTATGAGCATAAAGTCTCTGTTTAAATGCTTGTGGATGCTTATTTAGCTGTTTTTCTTCATTAAATATGAATTATAGCTCTTTAAATGCTGATTTGGAAATCAGGAAGGTTTAGTTTTACTCCACTGCTTTATATCCACAGGCAACATAAATCTATTTAAAAGCTGATTTAAGAAAGCAACTTGGGGAAGCAAATTGCTGGTGATTTGGTCCCTTGAATTTTGCATGCTACATAATCAGAATCAGGTTGTCCTGAGCACCAAAAATGTTTATTTGAATGTGGTTGAATAAAACAATTATATCTTAAAAGGAATATATAGGTAGTGCTGAAGTGCAGGGCATACTTGCAAAACTATACACATGTGAAGCATTTAACACTTAAATGATGATTGGTCAAGGATGGATGGAGTAGGCAGAGACTGATTAGAGACAACCCATCCAATGGCGGGTTTTTATTTTTTTTCCAAAGAATCCATACATTGACTTTTTATTGGAAAATATTGATAGTAATAAAATTACAACTCCAGATGCAAAAATACATTTGATTCATAACCTTAATACTAAAACAAATCATTTTTGTTAATACAATATTAAAGTAATATTTAGAATACATTAAGTTTTATTTTTGTGCACCATATTTAGGAATATGGTCTCTTTGAGATCAGGAGTAATCTAATTCAGGCTATCAATTCCAACTCTTCCATAGGCCAAAGTAGTTAGGTGCACATATCACTTTATTTTGAGACCACCGCCGTCATATTATCCAAAGTGTCATCAATAATCATCAATAATTAATAGAATTAAAGAATGTTGTGTGGTATTGACATTGTTGTTCTAAGAGTTTCCTCATTCTAAGTGACACAAACTGATTTGCTTCTCATTTGCCTGAAAAAGAAAAATTACCTTTTTGTGCACCATGTACTGACAAGCAGTAACTCTTCTCATTCTGTCACTACAAGTCAAATTCTGGCTAAAATTTAAAAAATAAAAATAAAATAGGAAAAGGAGGGATTTTCTTAGCGTATGCTCCCTCCCTCTCTCTCCCTCCCTCCCTCCCTCTCCCTCCCTTCCTCCCTTTCTCCCTCTTTCCCTCTCTCTCCCTCCTTCCATTGCAAGAGATAGTATTTATATTCCTTCTTTTGTGATTTTAATAACCAAGTGTTCAGTAATGGATCTCCTGAGCCTATCAATTTCAACCAAACACACACACACATTTTGTGACAGCAACTTCAGACAGCTTTTTGTTTGTTTTGTCCATAAATGACCTTTGCCAATCCACAATAACACAGGTAGACCTCAGGCACACCTTTTAGGAAATGAGTGAAAGAAGAGGCACATTTTCAGATTTTTCTATTATTGGCTAACAAGCAAGGATCAATCATTCAGTTAAGTCAATTCTATTTTGCTTTAAATCTTTTTCATTTTTAATTGGAAGAAGAAGGAGAAATCTATACAGTTGATAACATATCAAAGCACTGAACTTCTTTGGAATGGCCAAAATGGTTCAGAAGTCAAGCTGAAAAACAGCATTTAGAAGAAAAACATGGAAATGTGTGAACCCAGTTTTGTAATTGGTAACTACAGTAATCTTAAAGTGAAATTCACTACTATGAGATTCAAATGAACAGGGAGCCATCAATTGGTGTGGCATGATGGTTGCAGAAGTTATTTCGGGAAAAATGATTATAAATTTCTTTTTTCTGTTCAATCTGAATCACTCTAGTCATATTTTAAAATAAGTTCACCTTGCTTTGCATGTCAAAACTAGCAGTGTTGTTCTGAGTAAAATACTATTTTTAAGATAAGAAACAGAGAAATGCAGTTTGAGGTAATACAGAAATAGAAGTGAAAAGACACAGGTTGTAAACATCAAATTACTGAAAAGAATAAAGTAATAAGTTTTCAATAACTATTAAACATTGATGTCAATTTGCTAAGTTAAATAACAAGTTCTTTGAATATGACTCTTTAAATTCTACTCCTCCTGAAATAAAAAGTGTTTTATGGAGAATCAAAGCTAAAGAAGTTACTTAGTAACTTAACAAAGGTCATAATGCTAACACCTATGAATTTTCCTCATGAATTAGAAGAATTTGGTCAACTCTACTAATAGTGATAAGACATTTTTCACCACATATGCATGTATTTATATATCTAAGTGCATGTATTTTATATTTGACTTACAGCCACACATTATTTCACAAAGAACTTGAGGTAGTTATAAAAATCATTGTAATTTAGTATTTCTTCAGTATCAACTGAGCCTGATGTATTCTTGCTACTAATATTACCTTACATGAGATCTGCATTTACAGTACAGATTGGGGTAAGAAGCAATAAGGGCAGGTGAGTATAGAATGAGGCATGCAGAAAATATCCATGTGTATACTGGTGAGGACAGTAAATCAAATATAATGTTGTGATTTGCTTCCTTCTTTTGATTTCTGTATTCCTTCAAAGAAGAATTTCAGCAAGGGATGTTAATATCCGTTGGGGAACCAAAAAATTGTTGAGGATAGGACCTAACATAGAAACAGAAAAGGTTCAATGAACTGATATCAACAATACATAGTATCTTTGGACCATTTTGATTTTTAAAAGAAATTTTAAACTTATTTTTAAATTTCTTTTAAAAATTTGTTTCTTCTTGCATTGTTGTGATTACATTAATGTATTATAGATTGTGAAAGTAAAACACAAATATGATATAGCTAAGAGCTTTGCTCTTGAGATCCACCCACACTAGCCTGCATGGGACCCAGGCTCACAGTAGGCCCAGATCCATCCCGCCACCAGCAGACACAAGCCAGAACCCAACCTCTGGCACAGGACTGCCTCTTCTGACCAACAGACTACCACAGGAGGTCAGGCCCAGACCAGATCATCCTTCACCAAATTGCACAGGACCCAGGTCCAGAAGAGGTCCGAGTTCATCCCCCCACTGCCCACCTGGGAACCCAAGCCTAATCAACTTCCATCTTGGGACACTGCAGTCATTGCCATAGCCTTCCCAAGGCAGTAGCCCCTACGGTTTTGACAACAGACAGGGCCTAGAAGCTGCTGCAACTCAGAGCAGGCATCCCAAAGAGAGTGTAAGGCCCACTCTTTCAGCCCCATCTCTCTAAGACATTGCACCTATCTTGGGGAACCATTACTATTACCCCGAGTTACCTCAGCTACTGCTGCCACCACTATTGGTTGCAATAGCATATATTGAGGGACACCAGCAGGGTCTGGAAGCCCAATGTCAAGGTGAGATACAGGCAATCTGCACAGGTACTAAAAGAATATACAGTAGAAACTGTAATATCTCAGATCCAAACTGCAAGAAAGAAAGACACATAGACAACATGGAAAAAAAAAAAGGAGGAAAGTGCCCCTAACAAAGCAGGATACTACAATAACAGAACCCATGGACAGTGAGGTTGATGAAATGTCAGAGAAGGAGTTCTAAATGTTCACAATTAAAATGATCTGTGAATTAAAGAATGACATAAATGAGCAAATACAGGCAAAAATTGATCACTCCAACAAAGATATAAGAGAGCAAATACAGGTAGCAAAAGATTATTTCAAGAAAGAGATAGACTCTGGAAAAAAAAGAGAGAAATCCTTGAAATGAAGGATACAATAAATCAAATAAAAAACTCAATGGGAAAGCATAACTAACAGAGTAGATCACTTGGAAGAAAGAATGTCAGATAATGAAGATAAAGTATACAATCTGGAAAATAAAGTTGATCACACAGTGAAGATAGTAAGAAACCATAAACAGAACATCCAAGAATTATGGGACAGTTTCAAAAGATCAAATCTAAAAGTTATTGGGATAGAGGAAGGCACAGAGTTTCAAATCAAAGGAATGCACAGTCTCTTCAATGAGATAATATCAGAAAATTTCCCAAGCATGAAGAATGAATTGGAAAACCAAATACAAGAGTCTTAAAGGACACCAAATGTACAAAATTACAACAGATCTACACCAAGGCACATTATAATGAAAATGCCTAGCATACAGAATAAGAATAGAATCTTAAAAGCCGCAAGAGAGAGGAATCAGATCACATATAGGGGGAGACCAATTCGTATCTCAAGAGATTTTTTAACCCAGACCCTCAAAGCCAGGAGATCATGGAACAATATATACCAAGCTTTGAAAGAAAATGGATACCTGCCACATTTTTTTTATCCATTCATCTATTGAAGGGCATCTGGGTTGGTTCCACAGTCTAGCGATTGTGAATTGTGCTGCTATGAACATCGATGTAGCAGTATCCCTGTAGTACACTCTTTTAAGGTCTTCAGGGAATAGTCCGAGAAAGGCAATAGCTGGGTCAAATGGTGGTTCCATTCCCAGCTTTCCCAGGAATCTCCATACTGCTTTCCAAATTGGCCGCACCAGTTTGCAGTCCCACCAGCAATGTACAAGAGTACCCTTTTCCCCACATCCTCTCCAGCACTTGTTGTTGTTTGACTTCATAATGGCTGCCAATCTTACAATGGAGTATTATACAGCACTAAAAAATGACAAAATCATGGAATTTGCAGGGAAATGGATGGCACTAGAGCAGATTATGCTTAGTGAAGCTAGCCAATCCCGAAAAAACAAATACCAAATGTCTTCTTTGATATAATGAGAGCAACTAAGAACAAAGCAGGGAGGAAGAGCAGGAAGAAAAGATTAACATTAAACAGATACATGAGGTGGGAGGGAAAGGGAGAGAAAAGGGAAATTGCATGGTAATGGAGGGAGATCCTCATTGTTATACAAAATTACATATAAGAGGTTGTGAGGGGAATGGGAAAATAAATAAGGAGAGAAATGAATTACAGTAGATGGGGTAGAGAGAGAAGATGGGAGGGGAGGGGAGGGGAGATAGTAGAGGATAGGAAAGGTAGCAGAATACAACAGTTACTAATAGGGCATTATGTAAAAATGTAGATGTGTAACCGACGTGATTCTGCAATCTGTATTTGGGGTAAAATTGGGAGTTCAAAACCCACCTGAATCAAATGTATGAAATATGATATGTCAAGAGCTTTGTAATGTTTTGAACAACCAGTAAAAAAAAAAGAAAGAAAATGGATACCAAACAAGAATCTTATATCCATCAAAATTAAGCTTTAGATTTGATGATGAAACATGATAAACATGATAAACAAAAGTTAAGAGAATTTACAACTAGAAAGCCTGCACTACAGAACATCCTCAGCAAAATATTCCACAAAGAGGAAATGAGAAACAATGATGAAAATCAGCAGAGGAGGTATTATACTTAAGGAATATCTAATCAGAACAGAAACCAAGTCATGTTAAATACCAAAAATGCCTGGGAATACAAATCATGTCTCAAAAATAAACAAAAATGCCTGGGAATACAAATCATGTCTCAATAATAACTCTGAATGTTAATGGCCTAAACTCAACAATCAAAACACATAGACTAGCAGATTGGATCTAAAAAAAAAAAAAAAAAAAAAAAAAAAAAAGACCCAACAATATGCTGCCTCCAAGAAACTGATTTCATAGGAAAAGACATCCACAGACCAAGGTGAAAGTCCATAACACACACATGGACTGTGGAAGCAAGCAGGGGTTTCCATCCTCATATCAAATAAAGTAGACTTCAAACAAAAGTTAATAAAAAGGGATAAAGAAGGATGCTACATACTGCTCAAGGGAACCATATACCAATAAAACTTAACAATTATAAATATATATGCCCCAAACAATGGAGCATCTATGTTGATCAAACTAACTCTTTTCAAGTTCAAGAGTCAAATAGACCACAACACAATAATTTTGGGTGTCTTTAACACACCTCTTATACCACTGTATAGATCTTCAAAACAAAATCTGAACAAAGAAACTACAAAAATCAATAATACATTCAATAACTTAGACTTAACTGACGTATATAGAATATTTCATCCTTCAATGAGATAATACACTTTCTTTTCAGCAGCACATGGATCCTTCTTTCAAATAGACCATATTTTCCACAAAGCAATTCTTAGCAAATATAAAAAAAGTACAGATACCACTCTGCATTCTATTGGATCATAATGAAATGAAATTAGAAATCAATGATAAAATAAGAAATAAATGCTATTGCAATACCTGGAGACTAAATAATATGATACTGAGTGAACAAGGGGTTGCAGAAGACATCAAGGAGGAAATTTTTAAAAAAATTAAAAGTAAATGACAACACAGAAACAACTGATCAAAATTTCTGAGATACTGTAAAGGCCTTTCTAAGAGGAAAGTTCATTGCATGGACTTCATTCCCTAAAAGAATAAAAAGTCAACAAATAAATGACTTAACATTACATCTCAAAGCCCTAGAAAAAGAAAAACAAACCTACATCAAAGCAGTAGAAGACAGAAAATAATTAAAATCAGAGCTAAAATCAATTAAATTGAAACAAAAGAAACAATTGAAAAAATTGACAGAATAAAATTTGGTTCTTTGAAAAAATAAATAAAATTGACAGACCATTAGCCATGCTAATGAAGAGAAAGAGAGAGCAAACTCAAATTACTAACATATGGGATGAAAAAGGAAATATAATGACAGACTACATAAATACAGAAGATATTAAAAATTATTTTGAAAACTTGTATTCCAATAAAATAGAAAATATCGGAGGCATCAACAAATTTCTAGAGTCATATGATTTGACCAAATTGAATCAGGATGATATACACAATTTAAACAGATCAATTTCAAGTGATGAAATAGAAGACACCATCAGAAGGCTACCAACCAAGAAAAGCCTAGGACCAGATTAATACACAGCCGAGTTCTATAAGACCTTTAAAGAAGAACTAATACGAATACTCTTCAATTTATTTCAGGAAATAGAAAAAGAAGGAGCACTTCCAAACTCATTCTATGAGGCCAATATCACTCTGATTCCAAAACCAGGCAAAGACATATCAAAAAAAAAAAAAAAAAGAAAAGAAAACTCAGAACAATATCACTAATGAACATGGTTGCAAAAATTCTCAATGAAATTTTGGCAAATTGAATACATAAACATGTCAAAAAGAGTGCACCACAAACAAGTGGAATTCATCCCAGGGATGCAAGTTTGGTTCATCATACCTAAATCAAAAAATGTAATTCTTCTTTATCAATAGACTTAAAGATAAGAATCATGATCATCTCAATAGATGCAGAAAAGGCATTCGACAAGATACAGCACCCTTTCATGTTCAAAACACTAGAAAAATTAGAGATAACAGAAACATATCTCAACATCATTAAGGCTATCTATGTTAAGCCCCAGGCCAACATCATTCTAAATGGAGAAAAATTGAAGGCATTCCCTCTAAAAACTGGAACAAGACAGGGATGCCCTCTTTTACCACTTCTATTTAACATAGTTCTTGAAACACTGGCCAGAGCAATTAGACAGATGAGAAAAATTAAAGAGATACACATAGAAAAAAGAAGAAGTCAAATTAGCACTATTTGCTAATGATATGATTCTATACCTGGAAGACCCAAAAAGTTCCACCAGAAAATTTCTAGAATTAGTAAATGAATTCAGTAATGTAGCAGGATATAAAATCAACACCCTTAAATCAAACGCATTTTTGTATATCAGTGACAAGTCCTCAGAAAGGGAAATGAGGAAAACTACCCCATATACAATAGCCTCAAAATAAAATAAAATAAAATACTTGGGAATCAAATTAATGAAAGAGGTGAAAGACCTCTACAATGAAAACTATAGAATGCTAAAGAAAGAAATCAAAAGAGACCTTAGAAGATGGAAAAATCTACCTTGCTCTTGGATAGTCAGAATTAATATCATCAAAATGACCATACTACCAAAAGTACTCTACAGATTTAATGCAATTCCAATCAAAATCCCAATGGCATTCCACATAGAAATAGAAAAAGAAATCATGAAATTCATCAGGAAAAATAAGAGACCCAGAATAGCTAAAGCAATCCTTAGCAGGAAGAGTGAAGGAGGTGGCATCACAATTACCAAATCCTAAACTATACTACAGAGCAAAAGTAACAAAAACAGCATGGTATTGGCACCAAAAAAAGACTGGTAGACCAATGGTACAGAATAAAGGACACAGAGACTAACCCACAAAATTACAATTATCCTATATTAGACAAAGTCACCAAAATCACGCATTGGAGAAAAGATAGACTCTTCAACAAATGGTGCTGGGAAAACTGGAAATCCATATGCTACAAAATGAAATTAAACCCTTGTCTCTCACCATGCACAAAACTCAACTCAAAGTGGATCAAGGACTAAGGAATAAAACCAGAGACCCTGCATCTAAGAGAAGAAAAATTAGGCCCTAATCTCCATCATGTGGGATTAGGCCCCAACTTCCTTAATAAGACTCCTATAGCACAAGAATTAAAATTAAGAATCAATAAATGGGATGGATTCAAACTGAAAAAGTTCTTCTCAGCAAAGGTATAAAGAGACCTACATCTTGGGAGCAAATTTTTACCCCTCACACATCGGATAGAGCACTAATCTCTAGGGTATATCAAAGAACTCAAAAAGCTAAACACCAAAAATCAAATAACCCAGTCAATAAATAGGACAAGGATTTGAACAGACACTTCTCCGAAGAGGATATACAATCAATCAACAAATATATGAAAAAGTCATCTCTAGCAATCAGAGAAATGCATATCAAAACTACTCTAAGATATCATCTCACTCCAGTTAGAATGTCAGCTATTATGAAGACAAACAACAATAAGTGTTGGTGAGGATGTGGGGAAAAAGGCACACTCATTCATTGCTGGCAGGACTGCAAATTGGTGCAGCCAATATGGAAAGCAGCATGGAGATTCCTTAGAAAACTGGGAATGGAACCACCATTTGACCCAGTTATCCCTCTCCTTTGTGGATACCCAAAGGACTTAAAAACAGAATACTACAGGGACACAGCCACATCAATGTTTATAGCAGCACAGTTCACAATAGTTAAACTGTGGAACCAAGCTAGATGCCCTTCAGTAGATGAATGTATTTAAAAAATGTGGCATATATACACAATGGAATAGTACTCAGCAATAAAAGAAAATAAAATCATGGTATTTGCAGGTAAATGGATGGAATTGGATAATGCTGAGTGAAGTTAGCCAATCCCAATAAGCCAAATGCTGAATATTTTCTCTAATATAAGGAGGCTGATTCCTAGTGGTGTAGGGAGGGGGTGCATAGGAGGAATAGATCAACTCTAGATAGGGCAGAGGGGTCAGGGGGAAGGGAGGGGGCATGGGATTAGAAAAGATGGTGGAATGTGAGGGACACTTTTATCCAAAGTACAGGTGTGAAGACATAAATTGGTGTGAATATACTATGTATACAACCAGAGAGATGAAAAATTAGAGCTTTATATATGTAATATGAATTCCAATGCATTCCACTGTCATATATAAATTTTAAAAATTAATAAAAAAGAATCAAGAATCAATAAAATAGAGCTCTGCTCTCTTTATCTCTGAATGTACACCTTCAATTTTTTAAAACTGAGTCATAGTGCCCACAATTTTTAATTTTCTTTTCCTTTTTATTTCATTCATTCTTCCTTTTTTTAACCTTGTTTCAGTACTGGGTATCAAATCTATGCCCTCATGCAAGCTAGGTAAATATGCATTGGAGAAAAGATAGCCTCTTCAATAAATGGTCGTGGGAAACTGGAAATCCATATGCAACAAAATGAAATTAAACTTTATTAAAATTAAATTTTATTAAAAATTAAGTTTAGTTTTATTAATCTTATTAAAAATTAAATTTTATTTGTAAGTCCTTGATCCACTAACCTCTACCTCACCCCTGACAATGCCATCAATTTAATTGAGCAAGTTTACTTTGCATTTACCATACACTATATAATGAAGCTCTTTGTAGAATATAGACTTTTAACAAACAGGATTTAATGTAGACAAGATACTTCAAAAGATGAGTTAGATCCAGATTAGCTGAAAAATAATTAAAATCTTTTATATTCTCTAAATAGACATATATCAAGGACAAAAGAAGTGATAATTTCTATATCACCAGTGCAGGGTAAGTCTCATAAGTCAATACTACTAAGGATTTGTAATGATTTGGAGAAGGGGCTATTCAGTTGGAGAGGACAGCAAATCTAGATTCCAAAGACTTCAACATGGAGGCAATAACTGAAAAAGGAGAAGAAGGTGAATTGATGAGAAGAGAGATGAGGCCTGAGAAAGGTTCTGTGGAAGCAGAAGTACTCCTCTACCTCAATTTATGTGGGAGTCATTAGGGCTATTGATGGAACATTTTTGGTGACTTTGTATAATAAGATTTCACTTCCCTGTCCCTCAAAAGTTTGACTGGCTTTGACCAGTGAAATGCACACAGAAGTAATATGAATCCCTTCTGAGTAGAAGCTTTAATAACTGTTTGTAATTTAGCACATTTTCTTGCCCTAGGTTTTGGAGACTTGGCAAGAGAGATTCTGACAGCTTGTGAGTGACCACAAGAAACAAAAGTTTCAAATAATCTGATGGACATATGGGACAAACAAAACAGAAACTTCTATTGTTAAAAGCCACTATAAATCCATGGAAAGGTAAACATTTGGAAGGTATGTGAAGAACAAAGAAGCCAATAAAGAAAAGAGCAAAACATTTATAAAGATATGGAACAGCTAATAGGAAAAGGGTGGTTTCCAACATCCTATAATTACTGATGAAGAGGGACGCAGAAGAGAAGGTTGAGGAGGATAAAGAATAAAATAAACAAGAAATCGGTACCTATGAGCCAGGGGCAGTGGCACACGCCTGTAATCTCAACGGCTCTGGAGGCTGAGACAGGAGATCATGAGTTCAAAGCCAGCCTCAGCAACAGCAAGTGAGACTCTGTCTCTAAATAAAATACAAAATAGGTCTGGGGATGTGACTCAGTGATCAACTATCCCTGAGTTCAATCTCTGGTACCAAACAACAACAACAACAACAACAAAATTTGTAGTTATGATCAATGAGAGTGGAGATTCTGTGGTGTACAAGGCATGGTGTCAGGGCACAGCCAGACAATAATGGGAAGAAAGAGAGTCGAAGGACCAGAACGTGAAGACTACTCTGTCAGGGAGTGTATAATAAAGGAATGCAGTAAAAATAGTTGTAGGTGAAGTTGGGCATTTTTATTTTGTTATAAAAAAAATCGAAAAGCATAAGTACATTTTGAAGAAGGAGAGACTCTGTCAATCGAGAAGGAGAGATTAAAGGAGCAAAATAAGAAGGAAAGGGAAACAATGCTCTATAACTGAAAGGAGAAAAGTTCAAACAACAGCATTCATCTCCAAAGACAGGTAGATAAACAGAGGAGTGATGGAGAGGAAATATTTCTGAAGACATCAACTTGGATGACTTTACCTTCTCATTAAAGTAGGAGGTCCAATTTTTCAGAAAAAGCAAAAAGGGAATGAACTCGAATTAGAAGCTTTGGAAGTGCCATTCCAGGGAATGAGTTGGGAAGCCAATGCATAAGGGAAGAAGATGATATAGATTCATTTCGACACTGAGTGCTGGTTCTGAATTTGCAGTTCATAGACGATATGAATCATTGCATTAAGCCATCATTACTCAGCGCCCGATCCATAGTGCTGGATCCATTTCTTCCATTGTCTGTTGTGGTCTCCACGTGAAATGATGTAATATCAGTCAGAATTTGGTCATAACCTCCAGTCATTGTTCAGCTATCTTGCCAGTCTCCAGAAATTGGGACTGTAGATACCTAGTTAACAATTCATATTTGTGTCATTTTTGACAAACTGGATTCTCAGAAAACACTATGGATTATATGGTTGAGTAAAGGGAGGGTCTGTGACTTGATGTAGGGAGGCTTCAGAGATAATAAGTTGTACCACTGAGAGTGGCTCTCAGTCTAAATTGTCTAACTCCCAAAGAAAGAGTAGTGTTTTTTCTAAATAAACTCAAATGGACTGTGACCCACTTGTTTAAATTATAAAAGGGGAAATGAGCCCCATTTTTGTAAATTTATAAAATTATTCAACTTGAAAACTCCATTCACTTTGAGGATCTGTGTGACTCAGAATGGCATGGGGTCCAGGTCTCTCTCAGACCTGAACATACTTTATGGTCCATTGGAATGCAGACCTAGACACTTTGATTTAAACTAAAGTTGCAATGACTTCTAAGTGGAGATATGATGTCACAGCACTGGGGAAACGTCACCAGCTTTCTAAATCTTTCTTAGTTCTTAGTTGACGATTTCCAGAGAAGAAAAATAAATGAAGAAGAAAACATAACACCCCACTGGAAAAGAGCCCACCCATCCCACCCAACTATCTTCCATTCAGCTCCATTAGGATTATGAAAAATAAAATAAAATCTTTTACAGCCAAATGTAAAGTTGTGCTCCAGAGTCACTCGTTTACCCCGTGTAGCATTATCAGGCACTGCTCAAAAGAGGCAAGCAAAACAGCATTTTGGAATTTACAAGGAAAAATCATTCTCTAATTTTCTCAGAATTCAAATGAAAGTTGTGGTTTGAAGCCACCAAAACAGAATTACATGTGAAGTTTAGAAGGGATTAATTTCAAAAATTTCTTAAGTCGTTGATGGAACCATCTGGCAGTTTGAGAGATAACCATTAAAGTCTATATAAGAAAATTTCTTTCTGTAAGATTATAATGACTGAATATTATAACAGCAGGAGAATAAAAACTAATGCATATTTTGTCATTGAAAACAAATGCTCTGGACTTTAAAGTCAGGTGGGATTTCTGCTCAGTCTAAAGGAAGCAACTAATGAGTACAGGGCCCTCAGGCTACCACTTTGTTTGATCCTCATAGAAGACTACAAAGGAATTATCAATTGTGCTTTTCTGGGGGTGGGGTGGCTGCAAAATTGGCACTCAGAGTAGTTAGGTGATATTCAACATACTATAAGCATCAACTGTACATGTGCGATTTAAACTAATATTTTTCTTGTTCCAACACTATATGCTGTTAAATCACACTGCCTTCTGTAATAATCAATACTGTTTACTGGGTACATGTATATGAACACTGGGGATTTCATTATAATTACCCACTCAGGTGTTTCTGGCCAGCCAAGAGTCAGAGCTGTGCCAACTGTTTTCACAGAAGTTCTCCCGTTAGTTTTTACATATATCCTGACTAAGCCTCATTATCATTACTACTTTATGGAAGACAATTTGTTCCAGTTCAAGGTAATTTGACTCACAGACAAAAGCAATAGTCTCTAAACTTGGAAGTGCATCAGAATCCCCTAAGGAGTCATAAAACATACAGCTATCTGGGCCAAAGGATGGCTCCCTGATTCAGGGACCATGTATTTTCATAAAGTGACCAAGTGTTTCTGATGCCTCTTAAAATCTGAGTTTTGTTAAAAATAAGGTGCTTTCAATACATGAGAATGATCAGTCAACCTACTCAAGCCAGATACCTGGTATTAAATTCCAGCTCCAGCACATATAGAGAAAGGTACAACCTTCAGGAAGTTATTTAATCTCTTCAGAAATCCATTTTCTTACACACAAATGGGAGTAATTAATAATACCAGTGTGGTAAATTCTTGTTAGGTAAAGGTTTGTATGTTCTAAGAAGATGACGTGGCACATTCTAAGTGCTCATAAATAATAACAATAGTTCATCTAATGTTCTATTTAAGGAGGCACAGCCCAAGGGCTTTGAGATGCCTCTGGTGAGTCATTTAACTACTGCAAGTGCTCTGCCGCTCTTTCAAAGCAAGGCTACCTCCCTCGGCCATCTAACCTGTCTCAAGAGATACATGGACTGTCAGGCAGAAATAAGGTTTTTAATTACCTTAGTGATGCACAGAAGGACACATTGTTATCTGCTACTGTGGGTGACCTCCACTATATTGTCTTGTGCAATCCCTATTATATCTTCATCTCAGTAGTGCCTACTCTGACATCTTAGCCAGTTTCTTCTACAGCTCATTCACAACACGGTTCTAGGAAACAGTGTCAATTTTTTCTTTACACGCTATTATGGGTGATTTAACATGGCACTGCTGCATATTACTCATATCCTCGGCATTTCTCTAACACAATTCCTATAAGCCATACAAATGGAGCATTTGGAACCAATCTTTGGCATCCATGCCTTGGAAACTAGGAATCATACAGGTTCAACAATTTGACAAAGGTCAAGCAGTCATAAGCCACAGAGCTGGAACTCTTGAACTCACTGTACGTTGCCCAGTGCAGCACTGTCCCCTGACAGTTTGGGGAACTTCTCTGTAATATTTCACCAAGTGTCACCCATACCCCATACTACTTATCCTCACTTCCATCTCTTTTCAACACAGAACTTGTCCTGGCTACCACAGTTCTGTAGCAGTGGTATTTATTATGGGATTGGATGCTGCATTAGTGATATTCTCTGGTGGTCTCTCCAATTACTTCTTCTCCATCTTTCCAGATTCACCAACACTCCCTAGCCATCCTCACAACTTCAAGATTTCTGAAACCTCCAAAATGCACCCTGAATCCTGAAAACACTTTTTCTCCACTTGTTGCACAAACTACTGGTAATTCATCCCTGCACTGCTCCTCCATCTGCGCTGTTGGCTACACTCTTCAAGACACCTCTAAGAGCCTCTAGCAACTGACAATGGAGACAAAGGACAGGCTCTCTATACTCCTTTTGCTGCTGAGTTTTGAAATTTTTTTGAATTAATAGATGAATAATTTATTTGGGAAATGTAAGGGTTTCCTAATATGAAACAACTAATGACTTTGGCCTTTATAAAACAACTGATATCCTGGGAATACCAAAGTTAGTGACTGATAACATGGAAAACTCCACACTGCGCATAGAACACGGCTGCTAAAAAACACTGTTTATTGATCCATAATTTTTTTACTTTTTTTTTATTTTTTAAGATTCTTTTTTTGTTTTAATTAGTTACACATGGCAGTACAATGATCTTGACATATCATACATTTGAATCAGATGGGATATAATTTCTCATTTTTCTGAGTGTACAGGTTGCAAAATCACATTGGTCATGCAGTCACATATATACCCACAGCAATAATAATGTCTATTTTATTCTGCTGTCCTTCCATTCCCCCCACCCCTCCCCTCCCCTTCCATCACTTCTCTCTACCCAATCTAATGTGACACACTACTACTTTTTTTTCCCCCTCACATCATCATACCTGTATTCTGTATAATGAAGGGGGGTCTCCTTCTCTCTTTCATCCAATTCCCGTTCTTCCTCCCTTTCCCTCCCACCTCTCTTCCCTATCTAGAGGTAATTTTCTTCTCATGCTCTTCCTCCCTACCCCATTTTGAGTCACCTCCCTTATATCAGAAAAGACATTTGGCATTTGTTTTTTTGGGGATTGGCTAACTTAGCATAATCTGCTCTAATGCCATCCATTTCCCTGCAAATGCCATGATCTTGTTATTTTTTAGTGCTGAGCAATATTCCATTGTGTATAAATGCCACATTTTTTTAATCCATTCATCCATTGAAGGACATCTAGTTGGCTCATACATTGCTGGTGGGACTGCAAATTGGAACAGCCAATTTGGAAAGCAGTGTGGAGATTCCTTGGAAAACTGTGAATGGAACCACCATTTGACCTCTTCTCGGACTATTGATCCATAATTTTATGCATCAGTCACACACTCAGCATACACCTTGAGTGCCTTCCCAGTGCCAGGTGCTATTCTTGATGACAGGGTGCCACATGAGCAGCAAACACGTATTCTGCTTGCATGAAATGTACCTTTCAATGGAGGACGAAACCTGAACGAAACAAGGCATGAATAAATAAAAATATAATTCTAATAATTATACCAGCTATGGAGCAAAGAAAACAA
Organism: Marmota flaviventris; assembly: GCF_047511675.1. Lineage (NCBI taxonomy): Eukaryota > Metazoa > Chordata > Mammalia > Rodentia > Sciuridae > Marmota > Marmota flaviventris. Next base: position 48,301,890 of record NC_092502.1, read on the forward strand.
GTTGAGATAATAGAGAGTGAATAAGGGACACTGGTTAAAGAGGTAGCCAGGGGGGCATGTTGACAAAGCCATGTTTGAACTGAGGTTTGAGTAATGAAGAACTCTCCAGGTAAAATGTTTTGTGGGATGGGAGTGGAAGGAGGAGGCAGTTCAGAGCCCATAGTAGAAAGAAACTTAAATGCCTGGAGAAGAAAATAGGAGGCCAGGACAGCTAGGTGACAATGATTAAGGCATGGAGTGACACAGATGAAGACAGAGAATTAGGAGGAGCTGGGCCCTTCCAGGCCTTGCAGCCGAAGGGACCAATTTTAAGTCTACAGAGCTTAAAGTAAAAATGATCTTTGTTTAGGGGAAAAAAAAAAGCATTTCTCTACTGTCTCTACTGTTGTGGTGGGGGTGGGGGGGGTATGAACAGCAGAAGGGAGGTGAGAGTAGGAGCAGGAAGAGGAGAACTCTGGTCATTTACGAGAGAGATGAGAATATTACACTGGAACAAGCTCTATTTTTTCTAAAATGTCATTTAAAAATAAAATGCAGGGCTTAGCTTCACAAGAGTCAAGCTGTGAGGTGGGTAAGTGTACTCTGTGTAAAAACTCTTGAAAAGCTGTTGTCTTCCACCACCATTTTTTCCTACGTCTTTCCAAAGAGAAACAGCAATTGGATTTATTAATTCAAGCCAGGCTGCACTCCCAATTCTTATCAATTCTCATATGGAAATCATCCTAAACCCTGATCATGGGACTCCTGTCATCTTTGGCCTCAGTGTACCTACCTCACTATTTCCAAGAAGCAAGAGTTTGAGGGAGAAAGGAGACTTGTTATAGTATGTTCTTTGTGCCGGGCACTCTGTGAATGACTCTGAGATATGGCTTAATGAGCAAGCCCTTGGGAGTGCTTAGGATTTGCAACCATGCCCATTTAATAATAGTTTTATGTGAGACATGTTTCTTATTAAAATTTCTTTGAGAAAATTCTTTCTCTCCTGGCAGAAAGACTTATTTCATAACTGTCATTAACTTGTCAACATTTTGGCTTAAGTGGGAGGAGAAACTTCTACATATTAGTTGTGCTTTTACTTACAGTAAACATATCAATTTATTAACATTCTGTGACAAATAATAAGAATTAGTAGTATGAGGAATAGAAGCCATATTTTGTGAAGTTTAACGACTTTTTTGCCTATTTCTTGTACTAAGAGCAATACATGGTATTTTTTCATTCACAGAATTCTGAAATAGGACAAGAAGATATGAAGATTTGGCTGGAGAAAGAAAGAGAGGGGTTTTAAACCTGCTAAAGCTACAGAAAATTCTAAAGACAATGAAGAATTGACACATTCATTCTAACTAAAATTTGTACAGAAAATACTTCACAGAATTCAAATGAAAATAAATTAAATTTTTGTGAAAGAAGTTGAATGCCATAGCAAAATAGATGAAGGCAAAAAAAAATAAATATTAAAATTGGAGTTTTAGATTATTTTGCTTACCTGCTTAAGAGATTCATTTTTTCATTTATGCCTAAATGTAAATATATATATATATATATATATATATATATATATATATATATACACACACAAAATATTTATCTGTAGTTGGAAAGCAAACTATTATAGAATTTTTATCAGGAGACGGTGCAGGGTGTCTGTTGGAAATACCGTTAGAAAGTGAACTATTCCATATTTTTATTGTTTTATAAGGAAACAGTGCAATAAGTTCTGGTGTTCTTTATAAAAACTAAAAGAAATTACAATCTCAAAAGAATCTCAGGCTTCTTCACAGTTATGCAAGACATGTAACATTGAAGATTTTAACATTGAAGATTTTATTCTGTTTTGTTCATTACTTTTTATTTGTTTATTTTAGTGCATTATATTTATACATGGTAGTGGGGCTATTTTGACATATTTATAAATGCATAAAACATAATTTTCTCCATTTCAATCCCCAGCACTTCCTTTATCTCCCTTCCTCTGATCCCCATCCTCTATTCTATTAGTCTTCCTTCTATTGATTGATTGATTGATTGATGCATTATAGTTATATAATTGAATTGCATTGTGGTATGTATACATGTACCTAGCATAATTTGGTTAACTTTATTCCTTAGTTATTCCCTTTTTCCTACACTTTTCCCTCCCCCTTGGTCCCTGATCTCCATTGTGTAGGATCCCATTTTTAAATACTTTCCTCTCTCTAGCTTCCACATATGAGGAAAACCTTTGACCCTTGACTTTCTGACTCTGGCTTATTCACTTAGTATAATGTTCTCTGGTTCGTTCACTTTTATGGTTAAAAATCCAACAAAATACAATAGTAAAAGTAGTTAGGCATCAAATTTAAATAATTATATTGTTGATTATTGAGCTTAGAATATAGGGGAAAGAACTAGAGGCAAGGAAATCTCAGTGCCTTGTTTACAAATGAACTTCTCCAAAGCTTAAAAACAACTTTAAGTTAAAAAGATAAATTTAAAAAAAATTGAAATAGAGTGGAAAAACTATGGGATTCTATATAATTTGAGGTAGTTATAATGCTGGAAGAGAAATTAACACTATCATTCATGAGCTACTAATTCATTGAGATTCACTTTCATTGATGCATCAATGCTTGTGTTAAGGGATCCCTCTAATCCAGGCAGAGTCCTGGAGGTTGAGAATATGAGAGAGAGAGAGAGAGAGAGAGAGAGAGAGAGAGAGAGAGAGAGAGAGAGAGAGAAATAGAAAGGGGAGGGGAGGGGAGAAATCCCTTCAAGGATTTTTTAATCTTGGGGAATTGCTGTTAACATATGAATATACTGACAGACAAGAAATCTATAATTATGCTCAGAGTATCTCAAAATGTCTAAAACCCATCCAGAAACGAAGATGTTGACTGCATCCTGGATTAAGAAATGACCAACTTGGGCTGGGGATGTGGCTCAAGCGGTAGCGCTCTCGCCTGGCATGCGTGCGGCCCGGGTTCGATCCTCACCACCACATACAAACAAAGATGTCGTGTCCACCGAAAACTAGAAAATAAATATTAAAATTCTCTCATTCTCTCTCTCTCTCTCTCTCTCTCTCTCTCTCTCTCTCTCTCTCTTAAAAAAAAGAAATGACCAACTTGAGGAGGAAAAAATTCAAAATATCAACATTATTTCAACATAATGTTGAAATATTAGGTACAACTTTGCCTCCCACTCTCCAGGGCACTTTGCTGGCTGATGAGGATCCTAACTGAACTAGTATTTCAAACAAACGCAGCTAGGGCAACTTTGTTTCTCCAGCAGTTACAAGAAGGAATAAATATCAACTGGTATATAGAAACTATCCTCCCAGCCAAAGACCCAGAGGTCTTACTGAATAATAGACACTATAAGGTTCTGACTTCCCTTGGGTCACCTTGGTATGCAGGCTAATTAAATTTATGCATACCTGTGATTTTAAAGCACTCTAGGTGCCCAAAATCTAAGCTTGCATAACCCTAAATTTTCAGTCTCAAAATAAAATATGAATACTATTATAAAATGCACTATTCCATACTTTTAAGTGTGCCTGAGTGTGTTGATTTTATCTGTGTCTGCAGTGTTAACATTTATAGCCTGTGCTAAACAACCAAGTATGTCTTCATATTCTCTTTTCCCTGTTTTATTTTCTGGGTTTTTTTTTTTGTTTGTTTGTTTGTTTGCCTTTATTTCAAACATAAATAGGAATTTCTTCATAAATAGGAATAGGTAGAGTTAATTCTCTTTCTCCTTTGTCTCTCACACACCTTAACATAACATGCAGAGTACATGATAAAGTAATAGTAATGGATAGTCTGTCATCTTTTTCACTTGTTGTAGAGTTTGAGCTGTAGATGCGTATATATATATGTATTTAGCAAATATAGGATATGTGTAAGAAATATGTATACATATTTGATAAGTGAAGGTAAATACAACATAATAAACCCATTATTCAGTTTCATTTTCATCACTGAAAGATACAGAATTTTCTATGCTATCATTATTACTAGATTCCCTATATCTCCCAAGTATGCAGTCTTATCAATCAATAGTTCAACTTTATTTATGATTTTAAAATATCTCCGTAAATAATAAACATATTGTTGCACAACACAAAAATGAATAGTATCCTTAAACAAAGAATCAGTGTCAAAAATAGCCACTAACACCAGAATTATCTAAAATAATGTTTGTTTTATGTTTGCCTTTATTTCAAATAAAAATATAAATTTCTTCATAAATAGGAATAGGTAGAGCTAATTCTCTCTCCCCTTTGTCTCTGGCTAGAACAATAGAATAAGAAAAGAGAATATGAATATAAAACATGAGAAATAAATGTAGAAAAAAGGATAAAACATTGTTAATATTCATAGATGTATGATGCTTTCTCTGGACACAAAGGAAACAACAGAAAAAACAAAAACAATATAATTGTTCAATAAGGCAGCCTATTATTAATACTATATAGGTTAAAATCCATCCCTTACATTTGTGCAAATAATGGTCAATTAGAAGATAATGAAACCTGGATCATATTCATAAAGCAATACAAGGCTAGAAATGAGCAAAATAGAAATTATAGAGTCAGAAAGGGAAACACTACATGATTTCACTCATGTGGAATCTAGAAAAATTGATGTCATGGAAGTTGAGAGCAGAGCTTGGTTACCAGAGGCTGGAGAGAGCAAAGAGAAGGGAGGGAGAGGGAAGAGTTGGTCAACGGATTCTAAAATGGATAGGAGCAATAAGATCTAGTGTTCTTTTGCAGAGTAAGGTGACTACAGAGTGCAATAATGTTCTCTATATTTCAAGAGGTTAGAAGAAAGGACTTTGAATGTTTTCACCATAAGGATAATGATAACCATTTGAGGAAAGAGAGATCTTTAACCTAATGATCCTGAAGGACAAAACTAACTTCTATATATTATATAAAGGCAAAGTCCTCACACATTAATACACAATTACTGCAACTCCAGTAAAACTTTCAACATGACTTTTTAAAATTTAACTGAACTTCCATGATGAAAAAAGATAATCAAACTCTTTAGAAGAGTATATAAGAAATTTCCCCGCTAGTATCAAAAGCTACTAAAAGTACAACAATATCAGCACTCAAAAATTAGTTCATATATAGAAAGCTAGGTTAATGGACTTTTAAAAATACTATATTTCAAATAATACATGGATTAAAGAGCTAAAAAGGAAATGAAATGACATAAATCCAGGCGGGGTGGCACACGCCTGTAATCCCAGCAGCTCTGGAGGCTGAGGCAGGAAGATTGCAAGTTCAAAGCCAGTTTCAGCAAAAATGAGGCACTAAGCAACTTGGTGACATCCTGTCTCTAAATAAAATACAAAATAGGGCTGGGATGTGACTCAGTAGCTGAGTGCCCCTGAGTAAGGCATGAAGATACTCAAAGAAAATGTTAGCGTATATGTGTCTCATCTTGGGATTAAAAAGGCTTTTTAAATTGACATGAAAGTTAAAATTCACAAATGATCATTTATAATTTCATGGTATAAACTTAAAATACCATAAAAAAGCACAAACAATATTTACTAGCAGAAGTCAAAATAAGAAATACTGAATACCTTCTATATAGGCAACCTATAAAAGTGAATATCATTAATAAATAAATAATTATTAACAAATATCATAATAAGAAAGTAAACATGCATAAGGAATTTACACAGGAAAAAATAAATAGGAAATTGTTACATTAGAAATATTTGATCTCAACTCTATTCAAAAATACAAATCACAATAAGGTACAACCTCTAGTATCACTTCCTCTTTCTGCAGCTCTTCACTAAGCAAAAAACCACATGCCAGAAATTTTTTAGGTAAGCATTTTTCAAAGTGTGGTCGTAGGACCAAAAAATCATTATAATCATTTAGGAACTTGAAATAAATGTAAATTCTCAGACTTCACCCATATTTTTAAATCAGAAATTCTGTCAGTGGGGTCCAGCAACATGTGATGTATGTAGTAAGCCCTCTAGGTGATTCTATTGCACACTGAAGTCTGCGAGTCTCTGATTTCGCAAACAAAGCACAGATCTTGTTCCTTAAGAAGCTTTATTCTAGGGGAGGTAGATAATAAGATAGACAAGAAACAGAAATGAAATGAGTGAATGATGTATTTTGATCCAACTAATGGAAAAATAGAGCTTGAAAAGTAGACGGGAGGTGTGAAGGCAGGGCCAAGTTAAAATTAAAATAGGGTGCTCAGGATAGATGTCTTTAAGAAGGGAAATTCTGAGCCATTGGCTTCATAAAGAAAAGGGACTTAGCCATATAGGCATCTGGAAAGAAGCACACTCCAGGCAGAGGAACAACCAGTGCAAATGCTCTATGTATTTGAGGAATCTTAAAAAAAAATCATAAAGTAGGGCTGGAGATATATATAGCTCAGTTGGTAGAGTGCTTGCCTTGCATGCACAAGGACCTGTGTTCAATCCCCAGCACCACCAAAAAAGAAATAAAGAAAAAAAAATCATAAAGTGAACAAAACATAGTGTGGAAAGGGGAATAGAATTGGAGATGAGATGATCATGGTCCACAGGGCAAATTAGGTGAGGCAAGCTTTAGGATGAATTAAAAGGATTTGGGTCTCCGTTTTCAACAGTGCACCAACTTCAGAGCTATTGCAGAGCAGTAAAGCCTGTCTTAATTTTTTTTAAATCCCTCTGCTTACTGTTGAAAATAGAGTATTGTGGTGGTAGGGGAGATAAAAGCAGGTGACCCATGACTACTGGAATAATCCAAGTCAGAATTGCTGGTGTAGATCTGGGTGGCAACAATTTGGTGGTTATTGGGTGTGAACTGTAAGAAAAAGATAACAGAGAACAGTGGCTGTGAACTTTTAACATGAGTAATAGAAAAGACAGTTGCCATCACCTGAAATAGAAAAGGGTATATATATCACATGCATATTTGAAGAAAGATGAGGAGTTCAGTTTGGGGCACATAAGTTTGAGGTGTTTACTAGACATTAGAGTGGAGTTCTGTGATAGGAAGGTATAAAGTTCATTAGAGAGGTCTGTACTGGATGTATTTGGGAGGCTTTAAGTATATAGATGGTTCTTGTATTTGCAATCAAAAGGCAAGTACATGAGAGTAATTGAGACCCCCAAGGGAATAAGTATAAATAAAAGGATAAAGGACTCAGCCCTGAGGCACCCTGACAATAAAAGACTAAAAAGAAGAGGGTTTTTAGAGTTTTTTTTGTTTTATGCTTTGTAGGGGAGAAATCACTTTCAGGTAGTGGTGGCCTCAAATACACCACTAGACAGCTATTCCAAGTGTTATTAAACAGGAAGTCTCACAGACCAAATAAAGATGCTCGAAGCACACACTTTATTGAATCAATTAAAATGTATAATAAAAAGCAAAGGGAAAGAGATGGGCTTTATTAACACTTAGGATAGAGTGCAAGGGTGCTGGGAACACACAACTCAAATCTTATGTAATGTTCACATTTCCCTTCTCCCTACATTAAACTTCCCACAGAGGCTGTGTGAAAATATGAGGACTAAAGCTAAAAGGGGTTAACAGGGTTTCTATGGTCTTAATATTTGTGTCTCCTCAAAATCATATCTTGAAATCCTAAACTCCAAGTAATGGTATAAGAAAGTCAACTTTGAAAAGGTGATTAGGTCAAGACAGGAAGAATCCTCATAAATAGGGTTTATAAACATGCCCTGAAAAAGCTTCCTTGCCTGCAACACCTGTAAAGACACAAGAAGCTGCCATGTATGAACAAAAATGTAGACACCTATTAGATACCAACTCTGAAGTCGTCTTGATCTTAGACTTTTCAGCCTCCAGACCTATGAAAAATACACTTCTATTGCTTATAAGTTACCTACTTCATGATATTTTGTTATAGCAACTGAAACAGAATAAGACAGAAAATTAGTACTGAAAACTGGGGGTGATATTATAACAAATACCTGGAAAGTACAAATGGCTATGGAACTGAGTAATGGGTAGAACTGTAAAAATTTGGAGGTTCAAGTAGGAAAAGCCTACATGGCCATGAATGGACTTGTGAAGGAGAAGAGCAAAACTACAGAGAAAGCCTCAATCTGCTTTGAAAATCACTACCAAAGTGATTATAAACATGCACTGTACTCAACTAATTCATGGCTACCACAACCTAGATGTCAAAGGATGTTATGGATAGCCATGGGTCCCAAACAGAGAACCATCTCAAATGGGGTCTGCAAAGATATTCCACTAGGACAGTGCCTAGCTGAGCTGAGGAGGTGGATCCACTGGAGTGCAATTCCAGCCCAGGAGAGTCACGCGTACATGACTCCAACCCATGAAACACATAAGGTTATGGGAGTAGGCAAAACTATGAAGGTGAGTCACCCCAGTTGGCCCAAAAGGTGAGACCTCTGCCCTAGTGTGTATGGAGGGCCAATCATTGAGCCAAAGAAAATTATTCTCAAGCCTTAAGTTTTGGGATTTCTTCAAAACCTGTCACTCTCTTCGATTTTTTTTTTCCTACTTTTTGAATGAAAACGTCTATTCTATGTCTATTCCATCATTGTATTTTGGAAGTGTATAAATATGTTTGATTTCACAGATTCACACTTGTAGATTAACTTTGAATGAATCATATCTTGAGTATCATATTTGATTTAGATGACATTTAAATGAGAATTTGGTCTTTAAACTTTTAAGTAGATGCTATAATAATTTAAAATTTAGGGGGTAATTGGGAGGGAATATGTGTATTTTGCATATGAGAAATACATTGATTTGGGGTGACCAGAAACAGAATGCTATGTTTGAATGTTTACATCATCCCAAAATTCACATATTGAAATCCTAAACTCCACAGTGATGGTATTAAGAGATAGATCCATTAGAAGGTGATTAGGTCATGAAGGCAGAACCCTTGTAAAAGGAATTAGCATACTTACAAAATGGCCTGGAAAAACCTCCCTGCCCCTTCTACTATGAGAAGATATAGCACAAAGAGGCCACCCGTGAACCCTCACCAGACCCGAATCTGCTGGCACCTTGATCTTGAACTTAGGCTCTATATCTCTGAAAAATAAAATTTTAGAAGCCACTCAGTTTATGATATTTTATTATATCAGCACAGACAGAGGTTCAACAGATGGAAGATACCTGAAGCAAATATACATTTACCCTGTGGGAAAGATTTAGGGGCATTTACTCCTACCCAGGGATTGTAACTTGCTATTAATTCGCAGAACAAGTTATTTTTTGTTTATTGTTTTTCAAGTTTTCTATGCTACCATCAAATATTATTAATACCAAGGAATGACCCAGCAAAGATACTATAAGAAAAGTATAATAGGAATAAAACTAATAACATCTTACCTTAGAAGCCAAATAAAGGAGTGATCAGTTGTACCCAGAACTTCTGATAGATCAAATAAGACTGAGAATGTGTTACTAGACTTACCAGGGTATGATCTTTTAATGATTTTTACAAGAGAAACTTTTATAAAATGATAGAGGGTGAAAGTCTGTCTGGAATGGGCTGAAGGGAGAAGGGAAAAGCCAATCCGTGGACCACATGTATAGACAATCTATTCAAGAAATGTTGCTATAAAGGAGAACAAAACCAAGGGACATTAACAGGTAGAAAAAAAAATGGAGTACAGAGAATTTGTAAGATTGTTAATATTACAAGGTTAATATATTCTTATAGGATGAACCAGCAGAAAGGAGAAATTTTATGATATAGGAGAGAGGAATAGAATTGTTAGGATAATGCCCTCGAGTGAGATGGGACACATTTTTGTGCACAAATGTAAGGAAAAGGATTTACAAAGCAACTCTTGGAGTTAACAGTATGAAAAGTGAGAAGGCATATGGGGTGCAGGAGGCTCTGAAGTATCTTTCCTGATTATTTCTATTTTCCCAAGAAAATGTGTATCAAGTTCATCATTTGGGAATGAGATAGACTTTGGAGATTGAAGAGGGAAGAGAAGGTGGGAAATGGTGAAAGATGATAAGAAAAAGACTGGACCCAGCTGCAAGAATTTAAGGTTTGTGATCTAAGAAGAGCTAAAAGCTGTGGGGTGTTGTTTGTTTTCTTTTGTTTTCTCTAACCAGGCTCATCTGCACAGTTCAAGAACAGAGCAGGGTGAGAACTGGGTTTTCCAGGGTTGAACTTTTTCTAATGAGTCTGATAAAGAAGAGAGGTACAAAGGGGCCAGGAACATTTGCAAAGAAATAATTATAATGATTCATCATGAAATTTTCGGGAAAGGAAGGACATTGAGAGAGATCCCCCAAAATGAATACATGCTATAGGAACAATTGAACACTGACCACATTTACACCAGACAATTCTTGAGAGAAAAAATTTACTCATTTTATTTCTAACACAGAACTAATAATATGTTATTCCTTCATTTTGACCTTCACAGATCCATTTTGAAATGCCACTCTTGGCTGATGATATGAATTTATTTCCAGTGAAATTCCATGCAAAAGAACAAACCAGAAAAGAAAGAAGCATACACTATAATGAAAGAATCACTCATTTTTAAGAGAGACATTCCCAATGACTAGAAGGTACAATATTTGCCTTCTCTTTATTCACAGTGAAACAATATTATTAATGTTTGTCCCTAAAGGAAATTCAAATCTTTGACATATATTTCATTATGATTCTTTCTATTTTTGCCTGCAAAGTAAGTAATAGATGTTGTAGTAACTTTTTTCTTTACATCATATACTTAAGAACACAGAATCATTGTCCAATCATACAAATACATCTCATAATATCTAATGTTGTCTATTCTCACAATTACCATGCACATAGACTTGGCGACACCTAATATAGCTGCAGAGCACATACACCACCTGTGGAGTCAAAATAGCTTATCTGCCCAGGGGGATATCCACTTCAGATTAATGGGGCAGCCTTCATGATATACCAAGGTATTATCAGAAATATCATATCTTTGAGCTTAAAAAACATTTTAACACAATAAATTTCAGAAAGCCCCGATCTACATGTCAGATAGGTAAATAGATAAATGGGAAGTTCTTGCATTCTGGAATTACAATTCAATCCTTTTGAAGTTTTTATGTTGGCCTCTTTTTCTCTCTCCATCTACACAATCCCTTATGCCCATATGTGTTTACAGCACAAATCTATTTGCGTGTAATGTCTCCCTCTGCTCCACTATAAAACTGCATATGTTAGAGTATAATGCCTGTGTGCAGAGGAGATCTTTGTGAACTGGACTGTAACCGAAATGAACATTCGTGCTGAGTTGGTGATGAAAAAAGAAAACTCATTTCTACATTGCATTTTATCTTTAAAAAAAAAAAACTGGGCAAATCTTAATTAGAAAAAATAAAGGGTATTGTTTCTGGGCCTGTTAAAGGGTAAACCTCAAAACATTTGCTCTTTATTTAACTATATAGTTTGTATACAATTCTCACATGTTATTGTGACTCAATATACCTACAACAAGTAAAATTAGTATATTATAAGACATACTAAGGTTTAAAAAAATCAAACTGGTCTCTGCTTTCTGCCTAAGGGAAGATGGCTTTTCATGACAAGGCCAAGCTGTGGAAGAAAGTACACTTAGCAGAACATTGTGATGGACATTTATAACATGCTCATTACACTGCTGATCAGGTTGTGAGCTAATTTCAAGTGTAAAACGTAGGTTTGGGATTTATGCCTTGTTGAAAACATAATCAAGTTTCATTATTTCCATGAGTCATAGCATTTTAATCTTTTCTAATTAGATGTAATTACTATTCTTGCTCACAGCAGGATAGCATAGTAGCATAAAAAAATAAGGTACTACATATATAAGGGAAAAAATTACAAAAAAAGGAAAAATACAGGCATCATTAGTCAATAAGTGAGTGTTTTATTCTCAGGTGACACTGGAGCTATCCCCTCAGTGGGAAAAAATGGTCACTGTGACAAAATACAATAGGTAATTACTATCTTTTTATAATGTTCTTTTCTTATGTCTGAACAAGGTCCAAGGACAGAAATACTTTCCACCTGGAGAACATAATTTTAATGTCAGAGTTTGTGCATTTTAATTAAGGCAATTTAGCTGAACAGAAAATTTGTCTTTTAAATGTTATTATGAAAAATGTACTTACCCACCAAGTACTCTTCTGTTCTATCTTTATCTTCTGGTAAACTAAGACCAGACTTTTATACAGAAATCTAATGAGAAATCTTCCAGATCTAAAAGGATAAAAAATGTTATGGTTTTAACAAGAATGTTGAAAGTAGCTTCCCTGAAGAGTCACTAAAGAAGCAAAAGTAAACACAAAAGATTCCTTTATTCTCATGTATGAAAAGAATTTACCAAAATTATTGATTCATAAAAATAAATTCTTTACATTTGTTTTACATGTAAATTCTTCAGGGACCACTTTTTTTCCCATGTACTGTCAACAAAATCACTTACTAAGTGGACAATTGGTGAAATGAGGTTCAGATAAAACAAATTTAACAAGTTATTTTACATTTAATACAGTCTACTTCTCAATCCATTTCAAAACCTGAATTAACTACTTAAACTGACTACATTGATCAACTGGTAAGTGTTAATTTTAATTCTCTTCTTTATATTGTACAGAGAACACCAATAACAAGAAGTCAATAAACCAAAATAGTGAGATTTACTAATTAAAATTATAAAGTTTTGCCTTTTTAATACCGAGTTCTATGCTAGTTCAATCTGCCAGAATGAAAATTAGGGATTGTATACAAATATATTAGACAATCTAAGAGACCCCTCTAGGTCATTCTATTTCTAAGTTTATGGCTGCCAAACTCAGATAAACTCAGGACAAGCAACATAGATTATCCAGATTACCAAAGTTTTCTTAATTGGCAATTCATAATTTCCAGCTGCTCTGAACAAAACCTATCACCCACTGAAATATTGACATTTTTCTGCCTCATTAAAATCTTTTGCAATATTCTGTGTGAATATATTGTTCAATTAGCCATTATTTCTGAAGATATACCAGGAGGTAATACATGTTTAGAACATAAAATACAATTTGTGGTTTCAAAGCAAGTCTATGTGCACTGTAGCCACCTGTATATTTAGATGATATTAGACTCAATATCATGGTGGACAGGAGGAGAATGTAATTCTGTGGAGCACATTACACTTTATACTTTAAAATCTAATTTTTCTGTAGTTTTCATTCTCTCCCATGAACTCACTGTTATTCATGTTAATATATTTTCATAATTATAAATTCAGTTTAAGGATGTCTTATTACAAAAGTAAGAGTCCTTACAAAATCCCTTTATAAATTTTCAGCAAGTTATATGTAGTTAATTTTAACTGGGCAAAACCCTTAAAATAAAGAGTCCTCAATGCATCTTTTGTGAGAAACAGCTGATATTCATTCTATGAAGAACAATTTAAGATCTATTGATTTCAACTATATGCAATCATTGTATAGACTCACACCAAATACAGGTATCACTACAAGTCCTTTTCCGGAATTTTGAGTTAAGCCATAAATTTGAAAGGGAATTTCTATAGGAGGAATTACAATTAATGAAAATCTTATGCAATACCAATGTGCTTTTCTCTATTAAAAGCAAATATTTCATCACATGTCATAATTAATTAACTCAACATAAATAAATTGTATTTTGTACAGAAGTGCCTGTTTTCAGTTGCCATAAACCCACAGCCCAGGGTATAATACATGTGGTACAAAGGTGGAATAAGTCCAAAATATTTGGGGTTTGTATATGGTAATGCTGGGGTTTTATTTTTACTGATGAGTAAAAATTTTGAAGTTTTATAATGTTATAGAACAAACTGAACCATAATGGATTCCATATTTACTAATGTTTGAGGCAGTTATAAACATTCCTCCCAGCCTTGGGGAATGTATACACTTATTCATTTCTATTTTCATGTTTTTGTAGCAACAATACTCCAGAAATTTTCCTAGTCATATGTGATTTGTCATTTTTATTATTTCCACCATGGTAGGGTGGAATCTGATTCCCTTGATGAAGATTTAAGAATACAATGTAGAACTCTGAAGACTGTGCAAACATGTGACATAGACAATGATACCACAAAGATAGTATTAAAATTTTCATTGTGCCAGGCACAGTGGTGCACACCTGTAATCCCAGTGGCTCAGGAGGCTGAGGCAGGAGGATTGTGAGTTCAAAGCCAGCCTCAGCAAAAGCGAGTCACTGAGAAACTCAGTAAGACACTGTCTCTAAAGAAAATACAAAATAGGTCTGGGGATGTTGCTCAGTGGTTGAGTGCTCCTGAGTTCAGTCCCCAGTATAAAAATAATAATAATTAATTGTTCCTTAAATTAACCCCTCTTTAAGTTTCTTCTATTAATAAACAAATAAGCTATAAAGGCTTACCTATTTCCTCAGCATCTTCTGGGTAGCAGGCTGTATTTCTTATAATGATATAATACATATTTCATTGACATCCTAAAAAATTGACTTTTTCGGAAACTGTTAGATAAAATTAATCTCTTCTGAGCATAAAAAGGCTGTCATTTACCCTAATATTAACCAATGTATTTTCACTTTATATGGGTCCACTAGGATAATTTTAAATAGGGTTAATTTTTATATGTAGCTTCAGAAAACTATTCTTCATGATTTGCAGCCCCAGATCATTTCCCACACATTTTTATTATCTGTGTTCAAGGATCTAAGTCATAACTATGGAAGCCAGTACCATGTTTTCAATCCACAAATAATCCTCTTTTCTTTCTTGAGTTTATCTATATTGTGATAAAATGGAATGTAGAACACATTCAACTGAACGTAGTCATGTGCCACATAAGAATGTTTTGGGCAACGACAGGCCACATGTATGACATTGGTCCCAAATTATAATGGAGCCAAGAAATTTCTATCACTTTGTATCTTGTGTCCATGATAAAGTCCTTACACAACACATTGCCATGTGTTTTTGGTGATGCTGGTGTAAAGAAACCTATGTAGTACCACAGTATAGCACATGAAATTGTGTGCAGTACACATACTTGATAATAAGTTACTACGATAATGATCTATATATTTACTGTACTATACTTTTGATCATTATTTTAGAGTGTACTTCTTCTGTTTATTAAAAAAATATTTGTAGTAAGACAGAGTGTCATATTTTTAGGCAGCAACCCATATATCTCAAGTTTGTCATATCTCTTGATTGCATCAAGAGGTCACATCAAGTCATTGACCTGTACCCCCTAAGTTTGTGAGAGTAAACTATGTTTACACAATGACAGAATTCCCTAACAAGGCATTTCTCATAGTGTACCTGCATCATTAAGAAACCAGTGACTATAATTCATTACCTTGCTCCAAGAGTCAAGCTCTGAGCAATCAATTCTGAAAGCAGAAATTCTGAGCATGTTTTTTTTTCTTTTTCTTTTTCTTTTTTTTTTTAAATAAGGAAGATCTCTTTTTGAGCATCTCTTGCTATAAACCTGGAGATCCCAACTCATTGCAGAGTCTAACCAGCATCAGGAGAATTGGACTTTGAATTCAGGTAGCCGTACTGGGAAAGGCCCTCCCTACTCTCTGAAAGTCTTATCCTACACCTTAAAAAAAAGCATTTTATAGAGATATAATTGTCATATCAAAAAAACTTAACCTATTTATGAACTACAATTGGAGGACTGGGAGTGTAGCTCAGTGGTAGAGTGTTCAAATAGCTTGCACAGTCTTTGGTTCAATCCCCACCACCATAAAGGTAAACACTATAATTAGTTTTGGCTTATGTATATGCTCGAGAGTATTATCACAACAAGATGATTAAATATGTGAATCTCCTTAGAGTTTCTCTATTCCTTTTATTATCCTTCCCTCCCATGCCTCCACAACCCCCCCTTTTCTAAGCATAACATCAGATATGCTTTATGTCCTATAGTTTTTATTTTTTAAAATTTTATGTAAACAGAATCATAGAATACATACTCCTTTTGTAAAGTAAGGGAGCATCTGTCTTCTTTCACACAGCATATTATTTTGAGATTAATATATGTTGTTGTAAAATTCATTATTTTTATCACAACATTTTCATTGTATGAAGCATTTATTCATTCACTTCTTGATATACATTCAGATTGTTTCAAGTTTTAGCTATTATAAATGAAGCTACTGTGAATACTTAAGTACATCTTTATGTAGATAAATGCTTTTATTTCTCTTGGATAAATGTTTGGGGTACAATGTCTGGATCATTTGATAGGTACAGGTTTTTCTTTGGAAGAAACTGCCAATCTGTTTTCCAACACAGTTTACCATTTTACATTTCCCAGGAGTGTAGAAGAGTCCCATTTCTTGTGTGATCTCATCAGTATTTGAAATAGTCTTTCTAATATTAATGGTTCTAGAGGATATGTATGAATAGTGTGCTTAGTTTTAAACTTATATTTCCATAAAGGATTATTGATATTGAGCAATTTTTAAGGTACTAGCATGATAGTCCTATATCTTCTTTGGTAAAATGTCTACACAAATCTTTTGGCCTTTTCTTAAATGGGATTATTTGTATTATCAATATTGAGTTGAAACTGTTTCTTTGCAGACTAAATACAAGTCATTTGCTAAGTATATGTTTTGAAAATATACTTTCCAGCCAATGAATTGCCCTTTCATTTCTGTAACAATGTCTTCTGAAAAGCAAACATTTTAATTTCAATGAAGTACAATTAATTATTTTCTTCCTATAGTTCATGCATTTAATTGTGAAAGCTTTTGGCTGTTGAAAGTTTTTAGGCCTCATCATATTATGCATCTTTATGCATAAACATTTGTGTGATTCACTGATTATTTTCAGAGTATATTTCTTGGAGCAATATACTTCAATCATGGATTTCTGAGTAGTTTTTGTTGATAGATATGCCAAATCTGTTCATATTTATCCATCATTTACTACATTCCTTCAAGGTTTTACTATTACATAATTTTGAATCTATAAATTTGATTGGTTAAAACTGTGATTTATTATTATCTAATTTTAGTTTCCCTGCCTACTATTGAAGTAGAGTTTGTGGGTTAGGTGTTATTTTATTTTGTCATTTATCAGTTTTCTCTTTTGCCTATTTTTCTTTGCATTTTAATGTTTTATCAATCTGTAAGAGTTGCTTATATTTTCAAAAACCAGACAGATGAGCTACAAATAGAACTTAGTTCTTTAACTAGTAGAATTACTTTTCCTCGCATTCTGAAAATGCCCTTGATTCTCTGGCAGCATCATATTGCTAAAAGGAAGATTTGCCCACATCCAAATCTTGAACTTCTTTAAATAATCTCATATTTGTGGCTGTCTTCAAGAGTCTCAATCTTGCATTACCTAAAATGTATGTAATAAATTCTACCTCACAGAATAAACATGTGCACATAAATTTTATCAGGCACTTGAACAAGATATTGCACACAGTAGGAACACAGTGCATGTTATTTTCTCTCCCTGCACCTACCTCTCTGCATGCAAAATTTTGAATTTCATAAATATTTCTTAATAACATTTGTTGACTAGTTATAATCAACAAATTTTCAGTAACAAAGTTTCAAAAGATTTTTTAAATGCCAAATTAAAGTGGATAAAACTTTTATTCCTCTTTTTGTTTAGCAATTTAATTCATACCTCTTCATCGCTGGTTTCAGTCAGTCTGCAAGTATGTTAATGCTTACATACTTGGTGGGGGTGAAAAAGATGTGTATGTGTGTGTGTGTGTGTGTGTGTGTGTATTAGCATGTTTTTATGAGAGAATGACTAAGTTCACTGTTACATGAATTGGTACATATCTAAGAGTTTTGGGGAGCCATTCCTGACTTAGCTGGCATAAGCTGGAGAGTTATAAAAGACCTCACTCACCAAAACATCACCTCTTGATTGGTCTGTCAGAAATTTCTAATTTTCCTGTCACTCTTGAAAGACCTTCTAAAGGTGCTGTGCATTTTAACTAGGCTAAAATTGACTTTTACCTAAGAAGAGTAACATTATCAGAGATTAGGCTACCAAATTATTCCATTAGCACCTATTACCATTTGAAAGAACGTACAGTCCAGAGGGAACGGGCCTTAAGACAGACAGGGTTTGATTGTCAGCAGAAGGGCTGAAACGTTCAGCGACAACGATGAAATGTTAGGTACAGATATATGCAGTGGGGCACAGGAGGAATTTTAGCCTGAGTCACAGTGGGAAGTCTTAAAGATAAATAACAAAGTACCCTCATCATGCCCCCATCCTGTCAAAGGGTAATGTCCAAAAAACCATATGCTTCATGTGTCCTCAGCCATATATAAATTCCGGAGGTTATTCTGGCCAACAAATGGAATTGGGATGGATAGAACCAAGGATTACGTTTATGCTTTTCATAGTATTCAGGCACTAAAAATCAAACCACCAAGACTTTAATCAGCAGCCATACAGCCAATCAATTCTTAAGGAATTTCAGAAAATACCACAAAATACGTAAGTATGATGGCCAAATTTCTGTCTTAAATTCAGAGAGAGAAGACATGCCCATTGTATGTGTATTATAGCATTAGTCCTATTATTATGCAACCAAAGTATAGTAAAAATTAGTAAAACAGTCTTTTATAGTAACTTGCTGTCATAAATAATTATATCTGCAGAATCCTGAATGTAGATTGAAATGGCTGTCTGTGTGAATAACTCCTTTGCCATGTAGAAAGGAGACACAAAGGAAACCAGGGTCAAACACAGTTTCAAAGCCACAAAACTCAAGACCATTTCTTGTTCATCCACCAATAATTTATTCACAGCAACCAACTGCAGAAAGAGAACTCTCCTCACCACCAAGGACTTTTCTCTTTCCTCATAAATTCTTTCCACAGTACTTTTCAATATTTCCTAATTAATTGTTAATTTCTGCCAATTGCACATCTGCAATTATTGGACTGGTGTGTTGAACTCTTATTACACTTATTTTGAACAGAGTCTAAACAAACTACCTGGCTATTGTGGTACCTCATGGACTTGAACAGGTTATGATAACTCTACTATTCCACTTATGAGGATTCAAAAATGATCAAAGACCAGAAAGGAAATAGGAATGGAAATGACTTAGAATGATGTTTCTTTCAGACTGCCACCTTAAGACTCATTAACAACTTAGAACCACAGTAGCCCTGGTTCCTTTGGAATCAATGATGCTGAATTGATATTTGTAGTGTAGAGATAAGAGAACACAACTGTGGAGTTAGTCTGACAAGATTTACTGGCTCCACCCTTCAGCAGTTCTGTGATCTTGACCACTTAACAAATCCGTACCTCAGCATTCTGATTGGCAAAATGGGATCACAACACGGACGACCTCACAGGACTGCTTTTAGAGATACAAAGTGTATGCAAAGGTATTAGATATGTGCTTGACTCATGATAGGAGGCTTATTAATGTCAGTTACTATCATCATCATCCTCATTATTTGCTGAGCACCCTACCACTTTTAATGCTAGGAGACATGAAAGCAATATGCTGCATGGTGTCTGTTCCCAAAGACCTTCAGTCTCGAGGAATAAAAGCCCCACTGAGAAAGCAATGAGAGAGCACAGGCTCTATAGCTTGTAATTCTGATTACTAACTCAGTAAAAAGCTCTGCAAGGTCAGGATCAGCTGAAACTGCTTTTGCTATAATAGGATTCTTGGAAAGACAGACACACAGTGCAAGCCTTGGATCAAAAATTGCTTTAGGGTCACCCTTGGACATGTGGTCCACAGATGTGTTTTGTTTGGCTTATGTAGTATTGTTAAAACATTTTAATTAGTTGCCAACATTTAAAATTAAATCACCATCCACCCTGCTTCACCCATTTAATTACCTGCCTGGTTCCTGTCATTATTTGAGTTTGCAACTCCTAATCTATGGTCTTACCTCCCATTCTCAGTGTCACTCATAACTATAAGCTTTGGTAAACATATTAGAGTGATTTATTTTCTTCTTACAGTGTCACAGAGTTCTGCCTTACTGCATACTAACAAGGTTCATAAAAATTATTTTTTAAAGTATTTCTTCTTAGAAACTGCCCAATTTGGACTGAATTCCAGGAAAAATTATAAAAAAAGTGTTATGACTTCTTCAACTATTCTGTCTCTATTGTTCCATTTTTATTGCACTATTGGATTAGAATTTAATGAACTTTCTTTTATAGACAGAGAAAGAATAGTATGGTGCAATGCACCGAGAGAATTGAACACAAATAATTGCAAAGCCTGGCAACAAAGCAAACACTTCCTAAGAGCCTAACTCTTTATTTGGCCTTGGCTAAGCTGAAAGGGCTGCTGCTGTGCATTTGGGAAAAGATAAAACACCGAATTTATGTCTACAAGCTATTCTGATGAGCTTCTGTTCATCTTATTATTGAAGGAGGGATCCCAAGCCTTAAAAGATTGGAGGTGGCAAGACCATAATACCCAACACCAGTCAGATGAGCTTGGCAGCAATTCATAAGTTGCATACTCACAGTCTGGGGTAGGAAGACACCACAAACCATTCAGGGCCATATGGGGGTTGTACTTAAGAACAGAGTGAACCAGCATCAACTCTAGAAAACAGACTTTGTTATGAGAAGAGGATGAGAAACCCTTGGTTCCCACAGGAAGATGTGATTGGCTTGTTGGAATAATGTTGCTCTCTCTCAGGCAGGTCAGTCACATTAGGTGGAGGACCAGGTTGGGGACAGCTGGTCTAGCTAACAGGGAAACTAGCTATGTAGGGAGCCTCACAAGGTGCAAGGCGTAAGGACTAAAGCCAAGGAATCATACCTATGAGGCTTTAAGGAGGAGAGAAAGGCAGAATAGAACTTCAGGTCTTAGAAGGCACACAGGTACATGTTTTACTGTTTATCCTGATACTTTAAAATCAGGAATGGAATGGGATAAACTTCTAACTAATGGCTTCTATATCCTAGTTATATCTATCTTAACAGTGAGGTTTGGATTTTCAAATACACATTTCTAATGAACTACTATCATATATAGTTCTTTTCCCATTTAAAAAATTGTGATATAAATCTATCCTTTCTGTAGTTCTGCATGTAGTCAACTCAGACCATGCCTTCCCAGGCCACATCTTTGATTTTTTAATAAATTCCTACAGACCATGCCTGATAAGTTCAAAGACACAGGTTCTGTGGCCCAAACCTTAATTCTCTTTGTTCATTATTTTATGATTCCTTGTAGCATTTCCTTCCACATCACCTTGGTTTTACTACCTTAAATTACTTTGTTCTTATCTACTTGAGATGATTCACACTCATTGTGTCTATCTAGAGACTGATACAGAGAGATAGTCAGATGTCTATAAAGCCAAGTCAAAGGGAAAGTATAAAAGAAAAGCATCACCATGTGGGTGGATGAGAAAAATGATTGTCTCTTCCTTCTAATACATTTCTGAAGTCCTGGGAGCTTGAAGATGCTTCCTAGGTCATTTTTGTGAATTGTTTCTTTACCAGCCACATTAGTTAACTGAGATCTCTTAAAAATTAATTAAGGATATCAAGTTTTTTTCTGACAAAAGTACTTCAGAAAAACTAAGATAACACTGTTCAAAAGAACAAATTGATCTCAGAATGATTTGGTATGATTAGAATTGAATGACTTAAAATTGTCTTTGTATATTTTCTGAATTTTTCAATTGATCTAAGAGTTACTTCTGTCCTATCCATGTCTCAGTCTCAAGTACTTCCAATATATAAATTTGTGGTGCAGCATATATTTTCTCAAAATCAGTTATTATCCTAGGTATAAAAATAAAAGCATTGATTTCATAAAAATATTTTTTTAAATTTCCACAGAACATTTTCAACGTTGACTTTGAAAATATCACCTATTTTCTACACTTTGTAATATATGGTATTTTTCTGTTGATTTTTTAAATGGAACCACTAGTAATAAGTGTAATAACAATAATAGACAATAAATATGCCTTTTCATCTGCAACACAGAAGCTTGGATATTCTATTCTCTTCTACATAAACATTGCCTAAACGGTGTCTATTAGATTACTTTTAGAAGTTCTAATCCTCGTAAACAATGAAAATGCTGATTCTTGAAGGATAGTTCTTCAGATCATTGTCTCATTTCTCCACAGAAACCACATTGTATTCACTGCAGGGTCAGAGCAGAAAGTCTTTCTTTAAATGACTCTCTTACAAATTCTGAATACAAATTTAACATCAAGAAGAGGACATCTGACTTTCTTAATAGAGCTCTTAAACTGATTAAAAATCTGAGAGTAAAGGCAGATAAATAACCTAATGGAGAATGTTTTACATGATGACCTAAGCTTGAGTACACATCCATCGTAATTTTTACTAGGATTCTTCTTTTGATCAGAGAACATCTAAAGCAACCTGAAATAGATTTCTTTTGAATTAAAGATTATTATTGCCTAAATCATCCCTCCAAAACCCATCCACTCTCATCTGGATTAAAGATTATGATGAAGAACAGGTTCTGTTTCATTTTAATATCTTAAAAAGTTTATTCATTATTGTCTCAGAATTGTCAGTTTCAATAAAAAGAATTTTATCTTCTTTAATCACATAAACATTAATAAATTTCATTATTAATCTTCTGTCAAAAATCAGTCAATAGATTTTTTAAATTATCTATGTTACTCTTTCTTTCATGCTCCTTTATTGAGCATACAAAATAAATATTTTTATGATACATTGTTCTTTATGAAAATAACCAGAATTCAGGAAATGTATTCTATTGTTGAACCTAAAACTGGAATACAGAATCCTTCTTTACTCATATTTGCAAATTCATAAAAAATTCTCTAAAGTTAAGTTTGTGTAATTCATATTTTTTCTATTTGTTCATATCCAAATGGCAAGGAAGTTATGTATCTTGTTTCTTCATGATTTTGTCTTAGAATATTGAGAACAAATGAGAGATGTATATACACTTTATAAATGGTGCGCTTCAGTTTGTGCCTCTACTCTGCTTTAGCCAACTATATTTACAGCAATAAACAATACACCCTAAATTACAGGCCCTTTATTTTAGTCAAAAATGTTATTTTACTAACATTTTTTACTTTTTTAAGCAAAAATGAGACAAGGATATTATTTCACATCAAAATTATGAATGAATATGCTCCTATTATTTCTTATTGTTAATATTTAAAAGTTGTAAATTTTAAAGCACTCATGCTGATTTTTAAAATATGATTAATACATTGAGATTGATCTTGAAGAGATTAAAATAGACTATAAAAGTACAGTAGTTTAGTATGCTACTAATAAAACTCAAGATCATATGTCAATGGAAGAAAATAACACATAGAATTAAAGGACGCTAAAAGTTAATAGAGTATTAGAAGGTAATTTCAACAGATTATTCTGATATGATTTCAGGCTATTTGGGAAAAAGAATTCATTTTGTTCCTCATAACGTATTTTGTACTAAATAAAATAGATAAACTAAAGATTCTGTGTAAAAATAAATAAGCTATAACAAATTTTAAAAACTGTAAATAAATAGCTATAATAATCTTCATAAGTAATTATGGAAAACTACATTCTCAAACTTTTATCTAACTTTAAAAGTCAGATAAAATTTTCAAAAGTTGCCACAAATACAGAATAGAAGGCTATCTTTAAAATAGAAGAGGAAAAAGATAGCCTTTTTTATTCACTTGCTGGGATACATTTTCTTTACCAATTTATATCCTAAAGTCATCAAAATTGTCTAAATAGGGCTGGGTGGGCTCAGTGGTAGAGCACTTGCCTAGCATGTGTGAGGTCCTGATTCAATTCTTAGCACCATATATAAATAAGTAAAGTCTATTGACAACTAAAATAAAATTTAAATTTCTCTAAATAATTTCTCTAAATAATTTTAAATGTATTTTAAGAATGAAGTGCTGCCCCTGATAGCAGAGTTCCAACTTTAGGGAGGACTAGATTGTAAGAGGACCAAACCTGCTTTTTCCCTGAAGGAATTTGCATGTATTTGCAAACTTGAGCAAAAGTTAGGCAGCATTAGCAAGTTACAAGGGAAGAAAAAAATAACCTCTAGTCTGAACAAGGTGGTATCACATGACATACACCCTGGATTAAACTGGGAGCCCAAAGGGCTGGACACTTGGAGAAAAATCATCCTAGTATGATCCAAGAGAAAGATAAAGAAAATATATTAACCATAGCCTTTGATAAACTAAGGTCACATGTAAATTTAGGATAATTGCTGAAAGAATATAAGCTAAGTGTATGACACCTGAACTAATGCCAAAAAATGTGGAATGAAAAATCATCAAATTGTGAGTAGGAAAGAAAAAATACAGAATGTCAACAACTGAAGAACACCAAATACAGTGCCAGATTCAATTCAATGTCTGATATAATTCAGTAGCACAAATAATTATAGTAAATGTAAATAGTCTTAAGTGTTACAGTGAAATAACAAAGATTAACAAACTGGAGAGAAAAACAGATATACCTGTATTAATCATTATTAAAGGTTCAATTCACCTGGAAGATGTAACAACTATAAATATTCTTATTCCAAATCACCTCAAAATATATGAAGTGATATATATATATATATATATATATATATATATATATATATATATACAAATAAAAAAGTATATATTCATAATCTCCCCATAGATATTAATACATTAGTACATAATACAAGGAGATTAATAAATTAATACATAATTAAGTACATAATTTTCAGAAATTCACAGGAAAGGGAACAAATTTTTACAGTAAATATATAAGAGCAAAAAGAACAACAAGAATATTTATAGGTATCCACATATATGTGGAACCAGAAACTATATAGAAATCTCTCGTCTATAACATGCTACAAAATCACATATTAAACAGCTATTCATGTTTTTTTAAAGCTATAAAGCAACAAGTCTCAAAGTACTGAAATCATTGTTTTTAACATAACATTATTTTTAACATACTATAATTAACCCAGAAATTTTTGGAGAAAAGGGAAAAGAAAAAAAAGATAATTAGAAAATGCCTACTTATATGGAAATTAGCAAACAAAAAAAATATGAACTAAATTTAGGGATTACAAAGTACTAATTTTTCATAAGAAAACTATATAGCCTTGAAAACATTCATTAAAAAGAAAGAAGATATGAAAACATAATAAGTTTTTATTTGAAGAAGGTAAATAAAAGAGCAGCAAAATAAGCTCAAAGAACATAGAAGAAAGGAAATGCTAATCAGAACAAAACAATCAAACAGAAAAAAAATACATACACTTGAAGAGAATAACAAAAAAAGTAGCTAATCAAAAGGATTATTATATAAACTTTTAGGCAAATGACAATGAAAAAAGAGAGAAAACACAAATAGCTAATATTAGAATTGAAAAAGGGACTATTACCCCAAATACTATAAATATTAAAGTGCTTTGGTAATATTTTAAAATTTTATAACAATAAATTTATGATTTTAAATAAAATGGACAATTTCCTTAAAAGAATAACCTACCAAAATTAAAGAGAAAGGGGTAGGAAAAGAGAGTATGAGGTACCCTGAAATTTCCTAACCATTAAAGAAATGGAATAATTAGTTGCTTTCTGATAAACAATTTTTCAAAAAAACTTTGAGTCTCACATGGGAAAACAATTTTCTCTCATACAATCTTATCAGAAAACAAAAAATATGACAACATATTCCACTCCTTTTAGATAACCATCATAACCATGAAAGTAAAGTCCTACTAAAAAAAATAAGAAAGTAAAATTAATTCCCATTTTAATTTTTGAACATATGTGCAAAAAACTTAAAAAATTGAATACAAAAATATAATATATCATCCCTATGTTAACTATATGACAAGAATACATGCTTGGTTTAAACATTAGAAAAATAACTACTTGATTAAAGGAAAAATTATGTTATTATATCAGATATGATTTTTTGAAAAGGAAAAATATCTAAAAACTCACAAAGAACATGCTATTAAAAGAAAAACCACTTCTTAGTAATAGAATAAAATATAAGCAATTTTCTTCATCTGATAAAGGGTATCTATACCTATATCTATAATACTCCTCAAATTATTTAATGAAATAGAAAAGGAGGGAACTCTTCTAAACTCATTCTCTGAAGCTAGTCTCATCCTGATACCAAAAACAGATGAAGACACATCAAGAAAAGAAAACTTCAGGCCAATATCGCTGATGAACATATATGCAAAAATTCTCAATAAAATACTCTCAAAATGCATAAAAAATTATTAAAAAGATAGTGCACCATGATCAAGTAGGGTTCATTCCAGGGATGCAAATTAGGTTCAACATATGGAAATCAATGGAATTCATCACATCAATAGACTTAAAGACAAGAATCACATGATTATCTCAATAGATGCTGAAAAAGCATTTGATAAAATTCAGCATCCACTCATGCTCAAAACACTAGAAAAACCAGGGATAGTAGGATCATACCCCAACATAGTAAAAGCTATATACTCTAAGTCCAAAGCCAACAACATTCCATATGGAGAAAAATTGAAAGTATTTCCTCTAAAAACTGAAACAAGATAGGGATGCCCTCCTTCACCACTCCTATTCAACATGGTCCTTGAAAACCTAGTGAGAGTAATTAGAAGAAAGAAAGAAATTAAAGGGGTATGAATAGGAAAAGAAGAGCCAACAACATGATTTTGTATTTAGAAGACCCCAAAAGTCTACCAGAAAGCTTCTAGAACTCATAAATGAATTCAGCAAAGTAGCAAGGTAAAAATCAAGACACATAAATCAATTGCATTCCTATACACACCAACGACGAATCAGCTGAAAGAGAAATCAGGAAAACTATCCCACTCACAATAACCTAAAAAAAAGTACTTGACTCAATCTAACAAACGAGGTGAAAAACCTCTAGAATGAAAACTACAGAACTAAAGAAAGAAATTGAAGACGACCTCAGAAAATGGAAATATCTTCCATGTTGGTGGATAGGCAGAATTAATATTGTCAAAATGGCCATACTATCAAAAGCAGTATACCGATTTAATGAAATTCCTATTAACATTCCAATGATGTTTTTCATAGAAATAGCAAAAGCAGTCAGGAAATTCATTTCAAAAAATAAGAGGCCCAGAAGAGCCAAAACAATTGGTAGTGAGAAATGGGATGCAGGAGGCACCACAATTCCAGACTTTGAATTATACTACAGAGCTATAGTAACAAAAACAGCATGGTGTTGGCACACAAATAGAAACAGACTTGAAGACCAATGGGACAAAATACAAGACACAGAAATACTCACATAAATCCAGTTATCTCAAACTAGACAAAGGTACCATAAACATACATTGGGGGAAAAAAAATCCTCTTCAACAAATGGTACTGGGAAAACTGAAAATCTATATGTAGGAGAATGAAATTGACCCCCTATCTCTCACCCTGCACAAAACTCAACTCAAAGTGGATCAAGGACCTACGTATTAGACAAGAGACTCTGAGCTTATTAAAAGAAAAGTTAGGCCCGACTCCACATAGTGTCAGCTTAGGAACCAACTTCCTCAATAAGACTCCTAAAGCCCAACAAGTAAAATCAAACATTAAGGAAGGATAATAGAATAAATTAGACATTATTATTACCCTAAGGACATATATAACTATATGACCAGTGAGATTCTACTTCATGTATAAACAGAAGAATAAGAAATTATACCCCAAATATGTGATATATTAGAGTGCATTATACTGTCATGTATAACTAATTAAAACAAATTTTAAAAAATTGTTAAAAAGAATCAATAAATGGGATTATATCAAACTAAAAAGCTTCTTCACCACAATGGTAACAATCAAGAATGTGAACAGAGAGCCTACAGAATGGGAGAAAATCTTTAACAACAGCACATCAGACACAGCATTAATCTCCAAGATACACAAAGAACTTCAAAAAATTAATTAAAAAATTATAAATGGGCAAAAGAACTGAACAGACACCTCACAAAGAAATACAAATGTTCAAAAATATATTTTTAAAAATGTTCAACATCATGTACAATTTGGATCATGTACGATTTGGATCTTAATTAAAACAAGTTACACTGCATGTATGTATAATATGCCAAAATACATGTATTTTATTAAGAAACATTAAAGAAACCTTAGTCAATTATGAGAACTACCATATTCTTGAATTAAGAGAGCCACTATTAAGATTTCGAGTCACCCCACATAAATTTATAGTTCCAATTTATTTCCAACCAGATTCCAGCTAATTTTTATTATTTTCATTGTTGCTCACCTTGATGAGTTTCTAAATCACATAAAAGGGTTTCTTCAAGATACTCTTGGAGCAGAGGAATCAAGACATGAGTATTTATTATACAAAATATCAATATTTCTTTTAAAGTCAAAATAAATAAGACAATATGGCATTAATATAGGGATGAATAAAAAAAGTAGAATAGACTGAATCACAGAATAGACTCACACACACTTATAGACTCCTAATATATGATAGAGACAGCTCTACAGATCCGTGGGAAAGAATAGACTTTCCAAAAATAAACATGGAGTCCTTATTATTATCTACATGACAAAGTCATTTCTTTCCATGATTCACATTCCTCATTCCCCACTGGCTATACCCTCTTCTCCAAAATTGTTCAAAACACACCAGGCATATGCCTGCCTCAGAGCCACTACCCTATGGTTCCTTCTGCATGGCAGCTTTGGCCCCAAATATTCCCGTGGGTTGTCTGTTCACTACATCAATCTCTGTTCAAATATCACCATTTAAGAGTGATCTTCCTTAACCATTCTTCAAAAAACAGTCAGTGCCATTGATTTTTATCTCATGACCTGGCTTCCTTTCCTTATGTAGTCTACATTCTCTAGAACATGAGCTTTGAAATGCAGGACTTGTTACTTTTTTGCCTCTACATGCTGATCCATTACCTGACACATACAGGATCTTCATCAGTGTTTGCTGCATATATGAATAATCCACAAGATAAATGTCCAAAGAAAACATTTCATTTTTCTTCTCTTACAAAGACTGAAATTTTATTACTCAACATGGTTAAGCAAGAGGACCCCTGTAAGCAGCTGCAAAAAGGACTTCTCTAAAGAATATAAATTGTATATAAATTGTCAGATAAACCAAGGGCCTTTTTACAATAAATTTTCAGGTTTAATATTCTATGGCTAGAAATCACATTCAGGAAAATAATTGCAAAATGCAGTTGCTATTTGGGCAAAGATATTTATCATGGCATTAATGATAAAAGCACAAAAAAGAAATAACATGAGCAAAAACAGTAGGATAATAGCTAGGTAAATTCTGTACTTTCAGATGGTGCCAATATAATTCATCTTTAAAATGATAATTTATAAATAATTTAAGTAATATGGAAAAAGCAGATGGTATAAGGTGAGCTATCAAAGGGTGGGATTCAAAATATTTTGCCTAGTTGAATTTCAAGGAAAGAGCTCAAATATGCATTTTACTAACTGTTGCCCTTATGTGATCTTTCCATGGAAAATCTTGCTTCCTATTAAGTTCTATACCATACCAATTAGGAAATGGGCGTGGTAACATACACCTGTAATCCCAGAGGCTCAGGAGGCTGAGGCAGGAGGATTTCGAGTTCAAAGCCAGCCTCAGCAATGGCGAGGCACTAAGCAACTCAGTGAGACTCTGTCTCTAAATAAAATACAAAATAGGACTGGGGATGTGGCTCAGTAGTTGAGTGCCCCTGAGTTAAATCCCAGTACCCCAACTCAAAAAAAGAAAAGAAATGGAATTAATAATTTCTTTGTAGTTGTATATTAGTACCTTCACTCTTCCTGTCACTAACTACTATAAACTCTACTGTATGCAGATATTTTAACTTAACTTTAGGTTCATTCATCCAACTGCCAAAATGTTTCACATTATCAACCTATAGGAGAGATTAATAAGCCTTCAATCAAGTGAACCATATATGTAAAAACAGGGTTTTTTCCTCCACCCCAGTTTCTCTTTCTCTCTCTCTCAGCTAATGTAACCATGCCAAAAAATATTTTCCAAGCTGAAAACATTTCCACCACCTCCTTCCTGCACCCGAAACCCAATGGCCAAGACAGTGAACCAAACTAAGCCAAATATGTCAGGAACTAAAACTATGAGTATTAATTGAACTCAAAATTTCCATAATCCATGACCTCTTTTCTGTTTTAACCTGGCCTATTTAGTTTGACTCATGTGGTACTTTTGCAAAGCACTGGGAATATGGCTATGGTTTCAGAAACAGAAATTTCTCCTCAGTAAATTGCAGAAGTTCATCACCTGATCCTTTCATCGCTTTCTTCTCAGTCATCATTAAAAAGAATTTCCATGTCAATAAAGTCAAGAATAATTACTAGAAACCTCAGTGACTTGTATCACACTTATGTATTCATCGCTAAATAAATTTATTTTTAAGCTAATTTTGACTTTTTCGGTTACAGTCATCGCTGCTCGCACGTAAGTGATAACATATGGCTTTCCAGAGCTTGTGAAAGATTGCACAGTGGTTAAATTTCAGAGCAAGGGTTTAACACTGAGAGAATAAGTTATTTAGAGTAAGAGACAAAGGTTTTATATGCTAAAAATGACCTTTTGCTTCATAATAGGACGAAGAACAGGACTTTCTAGTCACACTGTGTAGATCAGTGTTGAGGGGTGAGAATAGATTAAAGGACCAAAGGTTATGACTTCATTTTTGCATGATCTGAAAAACACAAAGACCAGGGTTAACAGTCTCATCTAAACTTCATGAGGGCACAAAGAGGAAAAGACAGGAGCGCTCAGTAATTAAGGGAGGTGGGGACAAAATCACCCAAGATTCCTTCTCCTTTCTTCTGCAACCTGCTGGGGTGTTAAAGTCCACAGTGTTGCAGGTTTGAGAGGAAGTAGAGAAGTTTGGGGAATGCTTTCTCAAACCATCAGGAAGCTTGAGGAAAACAAGGCAGCCCCT
This sequence comes from Marmota flaviventris, assembly GCF_047511675.1. Taxonomy (NCBI): domain Eukaryota; kingdom Metazoa; phylum Chordata; class Mammalia; order Rodentia; family Sciuridae; genus Marmota; species Marmota flaviventris. The sequence continues at coordinate 48,332,863 of NC_092502.1, forward strand.
TCCTGCAGCCCACTCCCTGGATTTCCTGCAAAAGAATGACTGCTCTTCAGCCTTTGATCCCTCTCATCGCCTTCCACACTTTTCTTCTAAAAATGTAAAAGCATTGTTTTCAACCTTTCCTTTTATTTTTTATTACAAAAATATTTACTGTTTCATGGAATTGCACCATTTCCTTTTGAGGCAAAAATCACTTCCAAACAAAACTGGACAAACCATAGTTGATGTAAGCATATGTTTTCCAAGCAGTTTTATTCCATTATCTGAGAATTTAGCACCACTCTGCAGTCCTGAGTGGCATCAGCATACATTTTCACTATAGAACTGTCAAAATATAATATGGCCTACAATAAAACCTAATAGGTAAATAAAATAACAAAACCACTTTCTTTGCAAAGGGGCAGTGCAGTAATATTTTAACATGTACTTCTGATTCAAGATACTAATATCTACTAAATACATTTATTAGCAGTTTGTATGCCTTGTTCCCAGGCCAGTACATTATTTGAGTTTAGTTGTAGTTGTTGTTAACATTGTAATCAAACTCATAAATAAAAGGGAGAAATTTGGCTAGTTGGAAAGGTCTGGAAGTAGAATTGTATGCACAGTGGATCTCAACTATTTTTTTTCTGAAATGTATCAAAATATCACCAAAGAATTGAGGGCCACAGCCAGCAGACTATCATCAATTTCACTGGATTATGGAAGTGACTTTCAAGATAGGTTTTTTTCCTGTTTATTTTCTACTATAAAGGTATATCTTTTTCTTATATACACTCTCTTTTGTTCCAGCTTTTGAAGCCACATAATCAACAATATATCTTTCTTTTGGTTGCTTTCTGTTTGTGTTTCTTTCAACACAGTCTATTTCTTGAATTAACTGTCCATGTCATCAGCTTTGTTCAAGACTCGTAATTATATTCATTCTACATATGAAACATACAATAAAAACATGAGATGGGGTCTGCTTTGTTCTAAAAGGTCACATTATATTTGAATTCAATGAAATAATTCTGGTTTTAGATAACAATTTCTCTGTATATTAGAAAAAGGAAATTGTGGCAATGACAATTTGTAGTTCTAAAATGCTGCAAAATGTGAATGGATGTCTTGTCTTTTTAAAAACAACATATACTTGGACTGGGACGTAGCTCAGTGATAGAGCGCTTGCCTCACACGTGTGAGGCACTGGGTCTGATCCTCAGCACCACATAAAAATAAAGAAAGAAAGATATTGTGTCCATATACAACTAAATGTGTGCGTGTGTGTGCGCGCGTAATTTTTTAAATAACAACAACATATTCCCATATAAAAAAAAAAGGCACTGAACTCACAGGACTCTTAGTGTAAGATGTCATTGGAACTTCCCTGTCCTGCAAGCGGGAAAAGGGCCATCTATTAAAATCTAGAAGAATTTATATTCCATGTGCCATCTTCATGATTGTTTTATTGCTAAGATACTGTTCAAATTTCTGGGTTGACAGCTATTGCTCCGACAACTTTTTAAAATCATTTTGATAGTCACAGTTTCTGTCATTTGTGGGGCAAACTGACAAATTTTCAATGACATATTTACACTAGCAATGGCATCCCCTGCCAGCCAAGACGTTGGAAAACATACTTGAGTAGCAACACGTATAGAACGTCCTGGTTTGCCATCTGGTTGTTTGGGTTGAATGCTGGAGAGAGTTCTTTTGTTTGAACTAGGAAGGGCTCAGATTGTGACTCCTTCAGCAAAGTCTCACAAAATGAGACTTTGCATGTTAATGTACCGTTTTCCCCCAAGGAAAGCTATGTTGCTTCCTAACAAGAAACAAGTAAATCGTATTTGTATGGTAGTGTCAGCCTTCCTGGAGAAGAATACGCCCAAATCTCTACAAAAAAAAAAAAATTGAGTGTGTTTTCTCAAGTGTCCATTCCCTGTAGGTTATATTAATATGTCTGAAAATTTCAATTAAACATACAAACCACATCATCTTTGCATTCCTTCTTATGTGTAATCTTTTCTTGGTCTGAAGAGAAGCACTATCAGTTTTACTAATAATCACATTGGTTAAATGATGTCTTAGTTAATAAGACTGTATTACAAATACCACAGGCTGGTGGCTTAAACTAGAAAACATTTGTTTTTCACAGGTTTGGAGGTTACAAGTCTGAGATCAAGACGTCAGAAAATTCCGTGTCTGGTGAGAGTCCCCTTTATGGTTATATCTTCATATCATGGGGGATGGTGGGGAGAGAACAAAGCTGGGGGTGGGGGAACAGCTTTCTTTTTTTTTTCTTATAAGGATATTAATCCCATCATGAGGGATTCCACTTCATCACCCAAATTCCTCCCCAAAGATCCCCTTTCCAAATATCATCACATTGGGGATTTAAATTTCAATATATGAATCTTGGGAAGACTCTAACAGTCAGTTCAGCACATAGTAAATAATTCGTACTGTTGAATTACTTAACATACAGGCCTTTAGCTAGTCTCATATATGGGCTTACATGTCACATTATAAGAATATGGAATTTGTTTTATGAAAAATTTATTATCTAATTGTAGTAGAAGTATAGTAGCTACCAGCATAGAGAATTGTCAGAATTCCTAGGTTTCACTCTCAACTTTGTCACCATCTGTGTGTCATTGGGTAAGTTAAAGTTCTCTGTGCCTCAGTTTTGTCATCAATAAAATAATTATAAATTTCTCCTGACAGAGTTGTTTTGAGTATTAGATTAGAACATATGTGTAAAACACCTGGAACAATTTCTTTGCATTTACTAATATGTACATGCTAGATATTATCATTACTTTTATTATTGTTATTATCCTTGCATATAAAAAATCTTATTTATATATCAGATTTTGAATTGCACAGAATTTTTTCACATAAATTATATTATGTTGTTCATATGAACTATTTCACTTCTTCTGGACTAAGAACAATGAAAGTACATGTCTCTTCCCCATCATACACTCAATACCAACCACACATGTTAATCATGGTCCCTGACATACCCACAACCTATTCTGACAGAAACTCCCCAGTCCACTTGGTCCCTGCCTGGGTACACTAACAGATTATGAAACTAAAAGCAGTTGGTCTCCTAGGTTTGCAAATTGTGTGATATGGAGAGAACTGGTGGGTCAGCAGCAATGAAAAATTGTATCAAAAGAAGATACAGAGAATAGGAGCCATGAGAGTCCAAGCAGGAATTTATAAGGAAATTGTGAGGAGAAAAAAACCCGAGTACAAAAAGCTTCAAGGGGAAGAAAATGTAGAGTAGAGGACCAGGCAGCCCAGGAGAAAGGGGAAGAGAAGAGGCAGAGAAAGAGGGCATGGGGCATGCAGAGCAAAAGAATGAGGGTGTAATGACCTTCCAGTCCTGCCTATTTCCGTTTTACTTAAGGGTTTCATACACTGGGAATGTTCTTTCACAATTTCCCCAGTAAACCTTCCTGTTGATAGAGTGTTTATAAGGGGTTTCTAATAAAAGAAGGCATAGTAACCATGTCTTCTTGTTTTCTACTTTCCCTGCTCTGGTATCTGAGACCTTGCTAGCCAGGAAAGACTGCTCCTCCCAGGGAGAGCCAATTCCTAGGGAGTAAATGAATTGCCTGGGGCACATCTTTGATATCCAAACCAATTAATCTATCCTGAAACCACTTCTTTTATTGAACTAACTGTTACCTTCTGGGCCACTATCCCCTACCCTAATCATCCCAGGAAAACTCACAGACTAGAAGTGTAGCCCCCCACAGCCCAGAACCCAGTGAAATCATCCAAATTGTCCAGTCCTACCTGTTTACCTCACTATACCTCTTTTTTTTTCTGAAACACACACACACACACACACTAAAAATGCTGCTCACTAGTTCCTTCTCTTTCTGCCCACTCACCTCAGTGCATGGCAGGCCATGCCTCCAGTTTGTAGGGTACTGTACACATAATAACTTTCTTCATGGGAGTCATTTCTGTATCCACGTCTTATCTGGTTAAAACAAGCCCCAGGTACCCTTAAGACATGTGTTAACAACAGTACACACTTCAAAGCGGGAGATGCTTTAATGATATAGAAAAAAAGACGTCAGAGACACCATAGTGTGAAGAGATGATTTCTGATTATGATAATTAGAAAAATGTGTCTCCGGGGGCACATCATTTCTGATGTATGTTGAATGACAGGCAGAATTTACACATAACTGCATGGTGGGCCAGGGGAAAGGTCAGCAGAAGGAGTAGCCTGGGAACAGACAAGTGGGATTCCTGAAGGATGGAGACCTGATTAGCTGAAGAGAGCTGAGGAGGCCAGGGTTGGAGGAAAGGTCACAACTGAGTTATAGTCATGTTTTCTTGAAACATTAGTCCTTTGTGTTGGGTTTAATAGTTAAAGGTGGGCTCCAACAAAATGCCACGACTTCCAAATGAACCTTTGCAAAACCTAATGTTGTCAGAGACTTGTCATGTACTTGCTAACTGATGAGAGCTGGTGGCTGGCAGGAGGGGATGTTCGAACAGATAAGGTGATGATAATAGAACAGCTTCTGAGGCAGCCTGCTTTGATGGCCCTAACACCATTTCCAGGAGTAAATGTTTCTATCGCTGTGTGACAAGTGTAATAGGTTTCTGAGGTTGCAGTTTCAAAAATTAATAATACACATGCTGTGTGAAAACATTACACTCACAGGCATGTTTTCAAAGTTTCTAATAGAATATCTTAAAGAAATCATCCTAAGCTGAAGTCATAAAGTTCCATAATGCATGATTCTAGGAAGAGTGCATGGGAAATATATTTATAACTGAAGGGCAAAAGAAAGCAATGAAAAACTGGGGTATAGTCAGTGTTTATGTTCCATTAATTTTAAAATTATTTCAATTATATTCTTTTACCAGGTTATAATGGGGAGTCTGTTAATAGACGTTCATGAAGGATTGAAAGGAGAAAATATATAAACAATATAAAAATAAACCAAAATGGAAAAAAAAACCTAGTCTATCCCACCAAGCCTCATTCAAAAAGCCCTATGGAGAATAATCACTTAGTGCATGCGCTGAATTCAAGAGAACAGTTTAACAACAACAAGGTAATAATTCAAGGTAGACCTTCCCTGGATTTATTGAACTAGTGAAAAAATATTTGATTATTATAATTTGGATTAACAAAAATTTTTAATTATAGTAACATGATTTGGGGTTGATTTCTAGCGCAATCTTCAAAGAGCCTGTGCCTGATTTCTTCATATTGATTGGGAAAAGTGAGAAAACTAAATCATTTGCTTCTTGGATTTTTGGTTTTTACTTCAGCCTGTGTACATAAAAACAATAAAGAACTGAGAGGATTGGATCAACCTGAGACATGGATTTTTCAGACTGTCATACTCCCAAGTCATTCAAATAAGTGCACTTTGCTTAATCGCTAAAAGGCTCAACATGTGGGACACATACCAGAAGAAATGCATATTAGGACATAGAAGACAGGAGCTAAGCAGTTGGAAATTTTCTGATCTTCAACCTAAATATGTTTTCATTATTTCACTTAACTGTCATTAGTTTCCTCAACTAAAGTATTTTATCATATATTAAGCTTCAGTAAGGACAGCTTTCCATGCAGTGATAGTTTGGAATAGTTGTAAATTGACCATAATATGAAATTGGTTATCTATGTCAAATTAATACTTAGATAAACATCAATGGATGAGTTTACAGAATCAGAACTGATGAGCTTACAGATCTTCCTCACTGGGCTTCAGGTGAACTAAAGCAGTCTACATTGAATGCCTCCTATACATAAGCATTACATATTGTGTTGGAGATAGAAAAAGAACATAATATGGCCATCATCCTCAAAATGGTCACAGGAAACAGTGTATAGACAGGAATGGCTAGTTAGCTATATCCTTCCTGAAATATTAACTGCCAAACGTGTGATACAGAAAATTTGTGCCACAGGAATTCCTATTTGCAGATAATTAATTCAGTCTGGAGATTAGGTAATGACATTGCACTTAGTCTTTTTTTTTTTTTTTTCTGGTACCAGAGATTGAATTTAGGGGTGCTTGCTTAACCACTTAACCACTGAGCCACATCCCTAGACTCTTGTTTTACTTTTTATTTTTGAAATAGGATCTTGCTAAGCTGTTTAGGACCTCACTAAATTGCTGAAGCTGACTTTGAATTTGCAATCCTCCTGTCTCAGCCTCCTCAGCTCCTGGGATTATAGGCATGTGCTACTATGTCCAGCTGAATTTAGTTTTGAAGCAGATTCTAGAGGATGGAAAGACACAACCAAGGAGTTTCCCAATCTGAGAGCCATGTCCAAGATTAGGGTTGAGAAAAGCCTACATCCATGAAAAGGTAAATAATATTCGGGTAGTGTTGAGAAATAAATTCTATGAGTTTGAAGTACTTGTACTACTCCTCACAGAGATTTTTTTTAAATTTACTATGATTAGCAGTGGTTTGTTTATGTGCTTCTTTCTAACTTTTAGAAAAGTCAAAGGATCCAAGCACAAATAAATGATGTCAAATGAAAATGTACAGTCCTTCACACGTAAGATGAAGGTGTAATTAGACCAGATACTTTTATTCAAGGAGTAAAAAGTGTTTCTGATGTACTTAACTCTATTCTTTCTCGTAGTTTTTTTTATGATCAGGAAAACATGTTTTAGTCAGCTTTTTAATGCTGCAACAAAAACACCTGATTAAAACAATTAGAGGAGGAAGAGTTTATTTCAAGCCTTTCAGTTTCAGAGGTCTCAGTCCTTAGATGGTCAACTTCATTCCTCAGGGCTTGAGGTGAGACAGAATATCATGTCAGAAGGATATGGTAGAGGAAAGGAGGTCAGCACAGGGCCACCAAAAAGCAGACAGAGCCATCTGTGCAATAAGGGCACCCCACAGGCATGCCCACAGGGACCCACCTCCTCCAGCTACACTGTATCTGCCCTTCAGTTACCACCCAGTTAATCCCTAGCAGGGGATTAATGTACTGATTAGGTTAAGACTCTCATAATCCAACCATTTCACCTCTGTTTTACTCGGCTTTTTTGCTGCTGTAACTGAAAGACCTGACCAGAACAATTGTAAAGGAGGAAAAGTTTATTCAGGGGCTCACAGTTTCAGAGGTCTCCATCCACAGACAGATGGCTCCATTCCTCAGGGCTCAAAGTGAGTCTGAACATAATGGTAGAAGAGTCTGGCAGATGCAAGTGGCTCACGTGATGATTAGAAAGCAGAGAGTGAGAGACTCCACTCACCAGATACAAAACACATTCCCCAAAGGCATTATCCCAGTGACCCACCTCCTCCAGCCTCACTTCACCACCTACAGTTACCACTCAGTTAATCCCATCAGGGGATTAATCCACAGATTGTATTAAGTCTGTCATAACCCAATCATTTCTCCTCTGAACCTCCTTGCATTGTCTCAAACATGAGCTTTTGGGTCACACCTCATATCTAAACCATATCAACCTGTAAAGAGTAATTGATGGTTAAGAACACAGTATTTGGAATGAATTCTGACATCATTTTCTAGATCAGTCACAAAAGACTTTAGCCAAATCGTTTGCCCTTCATGAGCATAGGTCTCCTGATTAGGAAAACTTGAGAGGTCAATGCTCATCTCAAAGGAGAATTGTGACTATCCAATTTGGTAGTATACCAGAAACACCTGATATTTAGTAGTCACTTAAAAAAAAAATCTGGCTGCAATTCTTATAATTAAGCCTGTAGGCAACCTCCAGTCATGAAAAACACAGCCAAATGACCCTTCCTGCTGCCTCCAGGACTAACCAACAACCTCATTACTACCAGCTGGTCTAACTGGCCACAGACCAAGGAAAATAGGGAATATCTAAGCCAAAATGCCAGATGACTAAAGAAACAATGAAGAGAAGTAGAATAAATGGAAAAACTGTAAGGGGTCAAATCCGCCAAGGAAAAAGCAGAGCTCCCCTCTCTTCAAGGCCATGTGGAAACTCAACTGTAAGTAACTTGCTGAAATATTTCTTGTAATATGCTCATATCTATCCATATTTGAATCCCTTATTCTCTCATAGCCTCACTTCTATATCCCAGTGTTCTCACACAGCCAACATCCTCCTTCTTCCCTCCTCATTAAGGAGGAGACATTGAAAGAGCTACAGGGAAAGATTTACACTCTAATGGCTGTCAGTGGGAATTTCAACACAGTGATTTATTTCAGTATCAAATTCAAAACCAGGACCAGAAATCCTTCATTATCATTTAATATGAATCTATTTCATTAACTAATTTAAAATCATGCATAATTTATCACATGCATTGTTCATTTATAGTTTAGAATGTATTTTCCTAGATGAGGTCTATATATTAGCATTGCCTCACTATTTTTATTGCATAAAATGATTGAGATATACAAGATTTATTTATCAGTGGAAATAAGATGGCTCTTTTTTCTTTGGCAAATTGGGTCACTAATATCCTTATGTAACATAATAAATACTTCCCATATTTTATTTTAAAACTCAGACACACTGTCATTTTATCCTTCTAATAATCTTATATTTATCAACCTAGCAATTTTATTTGTTTTATTGTTTGTTTTAAAATCAAGGAATCTATGACACCAAAGGCTCAGCAACTTGCTTATGTAAAATGAACTACTAGATTTAAAGCTAGAGTTTAAATTTCTTGGTTTCTAATTCCTCCAATATTCTAAGCAAAGGCCCCAAATTTTAGGGTACTTATATCTAAATTACTCATATAAAAATATTAGTGTAGGACAGATCAAAAGTGTTATGGTTTAGACATGTGGTGTCCCCCCAATGTGGTGTCCCATATTAATGCAGCAATATCCATAGGTGAAATAATTAGATAATAAGAACTCAAACCTAATCAGAGCATCCTAGTCTGAGTGCACTGTCTGGGTGGTAACTTTAGACAGGTGGGGCACATATGGAGGAAATGAATCACTAGGCATGAGCCCTGGAAAGATTGGTCTTCCCTGTGCCCCTTCCCCTCTTCCTGTTTTCTGCCGGTCATAATGGCAGCAGCTTCCCTCCAACATACCCTTCTGCCTTGATATCCTGCCTCATCTTTGGCCCACAGAAATGGACTCCACCAGTCATGGACTAAACTTCTCGAACCATGAGCCAAAAAAAAAAAAAAAAAAAACTTTTCTGAGTTGTTCTTGTTAGATTATTTTGGTCACAAAGATGCCCAGCTGACTCACAAAGAAATTGGTACCAAGAAGTAGGGTTCTTGCTATGACTAACCTGACAATGTGTTTCAGTAGCCTTTGGAGATTCTTTGTGGAAGGAGTTTGGAAAAGCAGGATGGAAAAACCTTAGAATGTTGTAAGCAGAGCTTAATGGCAATTCTGGAGATATCTGAGGACCAGAAAACAGATAGGAATGTGGACTGCATTCATGAGGTTTAACATAGACATGAGGATTTAATTGGAAATTGGACTAGAGATCATTCATGTTGCACTCTGGCAAAAAAAAAAAAAGGCTACTTTTTTCCCATGTCCTGAGACTTTCAGTGAGGATAAATTTAAAGGTGATAGACTGATTAATCTAGTGGAAGAAATTGCAAGGCATTCAGGCTATGGTATTAGAATGTTCTCTGTGAGAACTGGGAGCAAAAAGCAGAAGGTTTTAAAAATGTGTAGTTTGGTCAGAAAAGTTAAACTTGTTTGCAAAGCTTTTTGTAAAACTGAGGTCAAGGAAGATGTTGTTATAGATTATAGCTCCTAAAGAGATACTAATTACTTTGCACAGAGTCAATAGGAGAGATGGCTTGAATGCATCTCAGGATTTTCAAGGCCACACCCATTGCAGATTCAAGGGCAAACAGGCACACAGAGCCTGCTGCAGTCACTGTGTGAGCTGGCAGCAAGCCTGGATGTCATTCATATGGTACTGCTTCTATAGGAATGTATGATGCTGAAGTTAGAGAGTCATGGAGACTTGCACTAAGATTTCAAAAGAAGACCTTAACTGAGAAGAATTTTTTCTGATTCCAGCTTTAACCTACAGCTGCCCAAACTCTGGAAGGCACTACAACTAAATAAATTAGGGCAGAGAAGCCCCTAATCATCACCCGGTCTCAAGATGTGCACAGGGTGGGGAGGAGGATGTTCTGAGGCCCTGTTCCTAGATTGGCATGCCCACAGAAGCAGCAGAGAAGAATAACAGAAGTTTTGTTGCCACCAGACCTATGAGGGTGCCCTGCAACTTGTATGATCATTTACTGCAGTCCCTACCTTTCCCCATGAAGTACCTGAACCCACACCAGTGTCTAAACTAAAGACAAGTGTTTCAGGCCTTTACCACTATTGGATTAGCCAGTAATAGAGACATTTCAATAATAGTGCAATATAAATAGCGCTTGAGGAAGTGCTTATAACCTGTTAGGAACCACTACTCTTATTATAGGAATAACCACCACACAGGAAACATCCTCCACATTCTTCTGTTTACATCACACCCACCTCAGCTGCTAGAGTGTCTCCACTTTTTCACACCCATAGAGACAGTGGGATTCTTTGACTCCAATATAGTACAAATTATGCCCAATCTCATTAGTCACAGCCAAGGAGATATAGGGAGTTTACATCATAGTGCCCAGCCGGAATGAAACTCACCATGGCATAACAGACTGATATCCTAAGACACATCTTCAGGAGAAATTCAGTTACTTAGGCTACCCTATAAAAGTGGTAGATATATCCATTCAGTCAGATGTACAAATATCAATATAGGAACTTGAGAAATGTGAAAAAAACAAGGTAATATGACATCTTAAAGATTATAACTTTCTATCAACATACAAAGATACTGAAGTGAATGAAATACTGGATAAAGAATTTAAAAGAATGCTTTAAAAAGTTCAATGAGATCCAAGAGAATACACATAAACAGTTAAGTGAAATTAGGAAGATGATGCAGAATATCAATGAGAAATTCAGCAAAGAGAGATTTGAAAAATGTAGCAAATTAAAAATCTTGGAAATAAAGAGCTTTATAAGTCAGACAAAAAAAAAATTAGTTGAAAACCCCAACAACAGATAAAATCAAGCAGAAAAAATAACATAAGAGGATAAAGATGGGTCTTTAAAAGATCAAATTCAGATAAAAATAAAGAAAATATTTAAGAAAGAATAAAGAGAGCATTCAAATCTTTTGGACACTGTTAAAAGATCAAATTTATGCAATATCAGCATATCCAAAGGGAAAGAAATACAGGTCAAAGGCAGAGAAAACCTACTGAATAAAATAATAGTAGATTTTCCTCTAATCTTGGGGAAAACATGAACATCCAGATCAGGAAGTTTAGAGAACCCCAAATAGACATGATGGGAAAAGATCTTCATCCCAATGTATTATAATCAATATATATATATATATATATATATATATATATATATATATATATATATCAGAAAGAATTTTAAAATCTATAAGAAAAAAAGTAAAGCACAAAGTCACATTTAAAGGCATCCCATTAGACTAACAGAATAATTCTCAGCAGAAACTCTAAATCCAGAGAGCCTAGAATGACATATTTCAAATACTAAAATAAAATAATTGCCAAATGATATTAATAAGCCAGAAATTTTATCCATCAGAATTAAAGAAAAAGTAATGACCTTCTAAGATAAGAAAAAACTAAGAGAATTTATGACCATCACACCAGCCTCACAAAAGATGCTTATACTCAGAAGTGGAAGAAAGATACTGTTGTGATAGTTCCCAAAAGTATAAATCCCAAATAGAAGAGTAGATACACACATGGAAAGTAGAAAATAATCATATTACCAATAAAACAAACCATAAAGATTAACAAGAGAGATGAAAACAAATAATAATCCAAACAATCAGAAGAAAAACAAAAATGTTATAGGCATGAGTTCATACCTTTCAAAAAAAAAAAACTCTGAATGTAAATGGTCTTAATTTTCTAACTTAACTTTTCTAACTTAACTTTTTTTCTAACAAAAAGTTAAGACTGGCTTAATGAATTAAAAACAAGACCCAACAAAATGCTGCCAATAAGAATCTCATCAATAAAAACACACACCAAGTGAAATTTTGAGAATGAGAAGTGATATTCCAAGCAAATGGAATCTGAAAGTAAGTAGGAGTAGCTATACTTATATCTCACAAAATAGACTTTAAGACAAAAACACTAAGAAAAGACAAAGAAAGTCAGTATATAATGGTAAAGGGACAAATTCACCAAGAAAATATGATTATAAATCTAAATATGGCAAGTGTTATAATGCCCAATTTTATAAAACTAACATTATTAGACCTGAAAGAAGATATAGGCTCCAATATAATATTAGGATTTTAATACCTCCAGTCTCACCAATGGTTAGATCATCCAGGCAATAATTTAACAAAGAAACACCAGAATTAAACTACATTATGCATCAAATGAACTTATCAGATAATTAGAGAACATTTCAGCTATAATACACATTCTTTTCATCAGTACATGTAACTCTTTAGAATAAAACAACAAAATTAATATCATATTATGTATCATAATTAACATCATGTTATGTATCATGGTCTCTGAACAAAACATTCATAAATAGTGGCTCATTGAGTAAGTCAGAAGGGAAATTTAAAAATTTGTTGAAATAAATGAAAATATGGGAGACAGTGAAAGTACTCATAAGAGGGAATTTTACAGTAATGAGTGCCTACATAAAAAAATAGAAACATTTGAGATAAACAACCTAATTATTCAACAACTCAAGATCTTACAAAGGAGAGAACAAACCAAACACAAAATTGATAGATAGATAGAAAGAAAGAAATAATGAAGATCAGAGCAGAAATAAATGAAATAGACTCTAAAAAAATACAGAGGATCAATGAAGCAATCCATTGATTCACTGAAAAGAAATAAAGTTGACAAAACTTTATCTAGACTAACCAAAAAAGAAAGGAGAGGAGTGAGAGAAGACCCAAATGAATAAAATTAGAGGTGAAAAAGGAGACATTACAATAGATACCACAGAAAATCAAAGATCATCACAGATTATTTTGATAAACTATATTAGAACCAAAAAATCTAGAAGAAATGAACAAATTTCTGAACAAGTGTAACCTCCCAAAATTGAACCAAAGTATACAAAAACCTTGAAGAGACTTAAAAAAAAATAATGAGATGGAATCAGAAATAAAAAGTATCCAAAAAAAGGAAAAGCCCAATGCTGGGTGACAAAAATTTTACCAAGTTTTAAAAGAACTAACAGCATTGCTTCTCAAATTATCCCATAGAAATGAAAGGGAGGGAACCATTCCAAATTCATTCTGAGTCCAATATCACTCTGTTGTTAAAACCTGACTAGGACACAACAAATAAAAAGAACCTGTAAATGAACATAGACTAAAATTTTTGACAAAAAAAAAAAAATACTGACAAATTTACTTCAAGAGCATGTTAAAAAGTCATATACCATTATCAAGATAGTTTCAGTCCAGGGGTGAAAGGATGGTTCAACATGTGCAAATGTATGATACACGACCTAAGTAGAATTAAAGATAAAATTTGTATGGTTTTCTAAATAGAGAAAAATCATTTGATAACAATTCATTGCTTCATAATAAAAGCCCTGAAAAAATTAGGTATAGATAAATCATACCTTAACATAATAAGGGCTATGTTTGACAAACCCATAATCAACATCATACTAAATGGGAAAAAACTAAAAGTATTTCATCTAAGATCAGGAACAAGAAAAGAATGTCAACTCTCACCACACCTATTCAAAATATTATTCCAAATTTTGTCCAGAGCAATTAAGCAAGAAAAATAAATGAAAGATCACAACTAAGAAAGAAGAAAGTCAAGTGATTCTTATTTGCAGATGACATGATTCTGTACATAGAAAAACCTAAAACTATACCAAAAGACTATTAGAACTGATAAAGTAAAAAAGACCTCCCATGTTTATGAGTTAAAGGAATTATATAATTAAAATGTCTGTACTACCCAAGGAGAGCTAGAGATTAAATGCGATTCCATTAAAATACTAATGATATTCCTCACAGATCTAGAAAAACAATCTTAAAATTCATGTAAAATTACACAAGACCTAAAATAGCTAAAGTAATCTTAAGCAAAAAAACAAAGCTGGAGACATCAAAGTACCTGATATTAACACGTGCTAGAGAGCCATACTAACCAAAACAACATGGCATCGGCATAAAGACAGACACACAGACTAATGGATCAGAATAGAGCACACAGAAATAAATACATGCATCTTAAAAATAGGTTATTGACTAAAGAAACAAAAATATACATTGGATAAGGGACAGCATCTTTAATAAATGGTGGGGGAACTGAATATTCACATGTAGAAAGCTAAAACTTGACCCCTCACATCATGTAGCACCCAAAAAAATCAACTTAAAATAAATCAAAGACCTTAATATCAAACCTGAAACTCTAAAAATACTAGAGAAAACTTTAAGGGAAACACTTCAAGATACAGGTACAGGTAATGCTTTTCTAGATAGGAATCTAAAAATATAAGAAAAAAAAAAGCAAATTTGACAAATGGTATTCAGTCAAACTAAAAATCTTCTTCATAGCAAAGAAAAAAATCAGCAGAATGAAGAGACCACCTATAGAATGGGAAAATTATTTCCCATTCTTTGCCTGATAGGGGGTTAGTATCCAGAATATATAAAGTATTTAAAAAGCTTAACAACAACAATCGAAAAGTTTTTAAAGGGGCAAATGATATGAATTGATAGTTCTCAAAAGAATAAATGCAAATGACCAATAATGATATGAAATAAATACTCAATATCACTAACCATCAGAGAAATGCAAATCAAAACTACAATGAGATACCATTTCACTCCAGTTAGAATGGCTATTATCAAAAATAATCACATGCTGGCAAGAATGTGGAGAAGAAGGAACCCTTATACACTGTTGAAGGAAATGCAAATTAGCATAGTCACTATGGGAAATAATATGGAGTTTTCTCTGAAACTGAAAGTTAATTGACCAAGTGGCTCAGCTATCCCACTCCTGGGTTTATATCCAAAGAAAATAAAGTCAGCATACAAAAGAAATATTTGCACGCCCTTATTTATTGTGGCACTTTTCACAAATATCCAAGACCTGGAATCAGCCTAGATGCCCATGAACTGATGAATGGATAAAGAAAATGTGTGTGTGTGTGTGTGTGTGTGTTATTTAGCAATAAAAAAATAAAACCTTGTCATTTGTAGCAAAATGGATGGAAATGGAGAACAATGTGTTAAGTGATATATGGCAGACACAAAAAGACAAGTATCGCACATTCTCTGTAATATATGAAAACAAACAGAAAAGGACCTAAAAATAGAAGACTGATCACTAGTACTGGAAAGCACAGGGCTGGCAAGGGCAAAGGTAGGGCAGATGGACATAATCAATTTTAAACGTATGTGTGTATGGAAATATCACAATGAATCCACTAATCTGTCCAATATGCTAATAAAAAAAACAGCAACAAAACAGTGTGTAAACATTGAGCTATTCGATGATTGCATCATTTTAACAATAATAATACTTTACTACTATAACAATAATATGAAATTACTATTAAAATGTAGGTCTTACTATTATTAAAAGGTAGGTATATTGCTATTATTCAAGTTTGGTAAGGCCAACAAATCAGGAAAATATTGCCACTGAAAAGATAGCTGGTCATTCACAGTTTCCAAAAGGAGGGACTTTTGCTGGGACATTTTAGCCAGACACAGGGAAACACCTTTGTCAATTGGGAGGAAGGCGAGCAAGAGGGAAATGTGGGCGACAGTCCTTATTGTGGTTTTGGGAATGAATGAGCTAGGGTAAACAGGTTTAAGACTGGCTTGTGTGAATAATTGCAGCAGTGTCTGGGGCATAGCAGATTTTCTTAGTTGTCTGGTACCTGGTCCTAGGTGATTAAAGCAGGGAAGTAGAGGCCTTGAGAGTAACAACCCAGTGGATAAAGTGATAGGGTTGTGGGCCCTGGACTAGTTACTCTGCATATGGAAGGTGTACATTTTCTATCTGAAGAATCACACTAGCCTTGAAAGAAACAGCTTCTCCTAGGTCAGCAAGGGCCCTGGGTGTCAAAGCAGCAGAAACACTGCTGATGCAAATTGTTGGCCATTCCTTACCACCAAACTCAGTGGTAAAATATTCAGCATGCATTTTGTTACATACACTACCTAAGAACTCTATAAGGTAAATACCACCATCATTATCATCATCTATCTCTATTTTATAGGTGGAGGACCTGAGATTTAAATGCAACAGAACTTGGCATGATTCACACAGCAAGTTGGAGGAGGAGAGGGATTTGACCTCCCATAGCCTGACCGAAATGCCTGGGCTTTTAACAGGTACTGCACAATCTGTTTTTAAAATTCAGGACATGTACTTGATGACTCTAATTCTTCTATAATTCCTACATTAGCCCCCAATGGTATCTGGGTTGTTCTGTTTCTCAATCAATTAGATAAGTCTATATTCTAAGAACTTGCTCTTTGATTTGGTAAAACAGAGAGGAGTTAGGAATAAAGTCCTGAGAAATCTCAGAAGTCTCTTAACTTGGGAGCTCTTGTCAAACTCTCAAGTAAGGCTTCTACATCTATTTTTCTTTCATTATAAAGTCTTGGTCTCTTTTAAAACCAACCTTTAATTTGTATCTAACTCTGTATGCACAGCAATATTGCTGAATGACCAAGAAAAAGAAACATGATCTCCAAATCTCAAAAAATGAGGTTCTAGCTCATAAGAGCATTTGGATAAATTAAAGATACGATTATACTGAACTCAGATAAAATGGGCTTTGAATTCTGTCATTTGTTGTTTGTTTTTTGTTAATAGGGTAATCTGAGCACAACAAATTTCAGGATTCACCTAAAAGGAAAAAACCCAGATGCTCAAGTTGAATTCAGAGATCTTCCTGGAGTCAGAACTTTTCTGAAAATGCCCCTTCTGCTGCAAGGATCAGTTCAGCAATTTCCCATTGTTAACCAAGCCTGCCTATCAAAGACTTTGGGGTTTTCTAGACATCAAATTTATGGTTGTACCAATCCCATGATGAGAGATAATCAGTAATTATCAGTAATGGCATCAACCAGTATGCCTACCATCCACCCAACCATCCCCACACACATTCAAGAGTCATCAGTGACACCTTGGAAAGATAAGAACATTCTTTGTTTGTAGGATCTCTTATTAAATGCTACAAAGCTCAGCAATAAAGAAGTCCAGCTCTAAGGAGTCTCATCTTCATTCTAATTAATTCTGGATCCTCTTTAAATTCACAGGTCTCCAGTACTGTATTAACTAGTTTTCCATAATAAATAGAGGGATATTACAAGTAAAAGGATGATATAATTTAATATATAAATTAGGACTCTTATGAGGATAAAAAGAACCACTATCAATAATTACACAGGGACAAAAGACATGAATGTGTTCTGTCTCAGACAAATAGGAATATACAATCACCTGAGAAATAAGAAAGGGAAGACCCAGTTCACCATGACATACAGACTGGCTTTAGGGATGTTTGTCTTCACACCTCATCTGTAAGTGCTCCTTGGAGACTCAACTATCAATATTTGAAAGTCATTTAATAATCAGAATACTCCATAAGAGTCCTCCCAAATGCCCATGTCTACAAAGTGGATATGTCTGCTATGAAAAAAATACGTCAATGTAAAAGAATGATAAATTTCACAATCAAAATTACCCCAATCCCAAAAAGAATCTATGAAACATTGTAAGCTAACCAGAAAGGCAGCAAATGAATGAGAATACAATGTCATTCTGCTCAGAAAGTCACTATCTATAAAAGCAAAAGGAAATACATATTAAACTGATGAGTTAAGTCTAATATAAATATGGCTTACCTAACACTATATAACTGTCCAAATCAAATGTTACTAAGGGAAAATCTAGGAGATGATTCTACAACCATAGATTATAGTAGGGATTTATGCCTGAGAATAAATAGATACCTGGTGTTGATACTCTAAGGCATGAACAGAGATGTTCATAGTCTAAGTATATATGCAACATTGCTTCACAAAACAATAGATTATATACATAGATCATAAAGGTATAGTAGGGAGCTATAGAAAGTATGCAAACATGCACAATAAAGATGTGCTGAGTACCTTCATAAATGCAAAAATAAACTGTTAAAAGGAATTAAAGAAATAAAATGTCAATTATAGAAATTATCAATTATAGAAATAAAATATCAATGATATAAATTATCAATTATAGAAAATATACACGGTGATTATAATATTGAAGGAGAAAAAAATCCTGAGGAAAGCAGTTTTTAAACCCAATATCAAACAATGAGGAAGATTTTGAAAATCAAGGGGAAGTGAGAAGTATTCTGGGCAGAGGAAATGATGTAAGAAAAGGAAGAAAGTGAAATACTCTGCATTGGGTCCAGAGTCCGGAGTCCTTCTCGAACACAGAGGCTCTGAGTTCTGTGCACACGTGGGATTGCGGGGGACACAGCGCTGGTGATTTAATCTGCCGCATAGGGGTCCTCTCACACTCTCTGAGATGCAGTATTCTGGCTAGGTGAGACCTGGGTCACAGATCGACATAGGATAAAGCCTCTTTCTGGCACGCCATACTACAGGGACACAGCCACATCAATGTTTATAGCAGCAAAATTCACAGTAGCTAAACTGTGGAGCCAACCTAGATGTCCTTCAGTGGATTAATGGATTAAAAAAAATGTGGCACATATACACAATGGAATTTTACTCAGCAATAAAAGAGAATAAAATCATGGCATTGCAGGTAAATGGATGGCGTTGGAGAAGATAATGCTAAGTGAAGTTAGCCAATCCCAAAAAAACAAATGCCTAATATTTCCTCTGATATAAGGAGGTTGACTCATAGTGGCGTAGGGAGGGACAGCTTGGGAGGAATAGATGAATTTTAGATAGGAAAGAGGTGTGGGTGGGAATGGGAGGGGGCAGGGAATTAGCAAGGATGGTGGGATGTGATGGACATTATTAGCCAAAGTACATGTATGAAGACATGAATTGGGTGTCAACATTCTTTATATACAAACAGATATGAAAAATTGTGGTATATATGTGTAATAAAAATTGTAATGCAAAAAAAGTACATGTATAAAGACATGAATTGGCATGAGCATACTTTATATACAAAAATATGAAAAATTGTGCTCTATATGTGTAATAAGAATTGTAATCATTCCACTATTGTGTATTTAAAAAAATAAAATCAATTTTTTTAAAAAAGAAATACTCTGCATTGCTGGAATATCAGACCCTTGGAAAGGTAGGTCAGGGACTAGAGTGGGAAAGGATCAAGTTTATAAATTTGTAAAACAGACTTCTTTACAGCAGTTGCAGAAGAATGATTCTAAACATTTGCCATGATTGTTGTGATTATGCATGAGAATTAGCCTACTTTGGGGAAATAGAATATTGATGGATGTATTTGTACTCTTAGATCCAAAGGTAAAAATCCCCAAGTCAGCCCAGCTGTGAATAACCTAGATAAGAAATGAAGCTTACATATTTTTTTTATTTAAAAGCAAAAATATGAAAAGTAAGGTTGCAAACTAGTGAAGGTTCTTTTTGGAATTTTTTGCACATGAAAGCCTTACACAAAGTATAGCTATTTCTGGATGTTATAAAAACTTTAAAGATGTGTTAAACTGTTTTGAATTTCATGAAATTAAAATATTATCTTTCTTTGTAACAGCATGGTAGAATAATTAGGACATTAACTTAGGTCTTACTAACAAGTGTAGCTTACACATAAGTAAGTTTACTATTTGCCCAGTGCTGTTTAAACACTTTGAAAGTGTTTAAACACGTTTCATATAGTTTTCAGAATAACCTTGTATTCAAATGAAATATTAGGCCAATACAAACAAGTAAAAAATAAAATATGCAAGGAGTTCTGAGGCGGAGCCATAGAATATCTGCTGGGCTCCAGGGAAATGTGCTTTAGAAACCATTGTTGAGGCTTCCCACAGTAGACATCACAAACCCTGTGCCAGTGAATGTTTGCACAACTCCTAGTTTGTGAGCCATGCTGATTTAGTCAGATTTTTTCATTGCTGTGACCAAAAGACATGAAGAAAAAAAAAAAAGCAATGTAGAGGAGGTAAACTTTATCTGGGGCTTATGGTTTCAGAGGTCTCAGTCTATAGATGACCAACTTCATTGCCCTGGACCTAAGTGAAGCCAAACATCATGGCAGAAAGTTGTGGAAGAGGGAAGCACCTCAGGAAATAGTAATCAGGAAGCAGAGAGAAGAACTCTGCTCACCAGGGACAACATATAAATCCAAAGACATGCCTCCATTGACCTACCTCCTTCAGTCACTCACTACCTGTTACAATTACTGCCCAGTTAATCCCCATCAGTGGATTAATCCAGTGATTAGTTTAAGACTCTCATAAACCAATCATTTCACCTCTGAAATTCCTGCATTGCCTAACACATGAGCTTTGGAGGGATACCTCTATCTAAACATAACATTCCACCCCTAACCCCCAAAAGCTTACATCCATCTCACAATGCAAAAAAAAAAAAATTTCATCTATTTCCAAGAGTTTTTCATTGTTTCAACATTTCTAGCATTACCCAAAAGTTCAAGTCCAAAATCTCCTCTAAGACTAAAGGCCAACTCTCAGCATGAGCCCCTATAAAATATCAAAAGCAAATTACATATATCCAACATATAATGACACAGAGTAAATATTTTCATTCTACAAGGGAGAAATAGAGGCATAGGGGAAAAAAAAGGATGTAACCAAAACAAGACCAAAATCTAGGTGGGCAAACAAGTTCTGTAGCTCCAGATTTAACATCTGAGATACATGACATTGTAGTTCTGCCCCTATGCCCTTGCTTTTTGCAGCCCACATAGCCTCTCGCTTGGCTTGTTTCTCCTTGATTCCTGCAGGTTTCCTTAGAAGATATCCCATGGTTCTGGTATCCCTTGATCTTGGGGATCTCCACTCTTTGGCTTTCTTCTCACCTCTTCAGAGACAGTGCACAGGGACTCCAACTGTGCTGTATATTGCCTGGCCTCCCGGTCCTTCCTTTGAAATCTCAATGAAAGCCTCCATATCCCCCTAACTCCAGCATCCTGCAATCCTACAGAACCAGCACCATGTGGTTGACACCAAGATCTGCCAAAATCTCAAGTAGTAGTCAAGCCTCCTGAATCACTGCTGTTGCAGGCTCTGAATGCATGTTTGGCTAAGCACAGTGGAACAACTTCCTAGGTCTCTCTGTGCAAACCAGTTGTCTCTCTGGTCTCTTCTCAAAGAATTTTTACTTTTATGCTTTGGAACCTGAGATAGGTATGGTCTTTCAATTCCTAATATGTTCTCAACTATCTTTTCTATTGTTTCTGTGTTAAATATTTAGCATTCTTTTTTTTATTTTAGTGGCTGTAATCTCTTTAAATATGACAACTTCCTTGGTTTCAATTTTTCTTGGAGTTTTCTGGCAAAACTACATGCTGTTTGAATCTTTCTGCTCTGTTTTCTATTCCTGGTTATCACAGTAAAAGCCACCAGCAATATCCATGTCACCCCCAGAATGCTATGCTGCCTTGAAATTTCTTCTGCCAGATTAGTTAGTCCATCACCTTTAAATTCAGACTCACAAAAGCTGTTGGAACATGATAAAAATGTAGATAACGTCTTTGCCAGAATGTAACATGAATCTTCCAATTTCCAATAGAGTTCTACTTCTCCTCTGAAATCTCATGAGCCCAGTCTTTACTGTCCATAGTTCTATGTGAATTCTGGTCTTCTGAGCTTCCACCTAAACCACCCATTAAGCTCTGTTTACAACATTCTAAAGCTTTTCCAGCTTGCATCTCTAAACTTTTCAATTCCTCCAAAACACACACACACACACACACACACACACACACACACACCAGGCCTCTGAACCACAAGGTCAGGTTAGTCACAGAAATGATTCTACTTCTTGATACCAATTTCTGAGTTAGTCACCCTTTTCATTGCTGTAACCAATATACCTGACAAGAACAATGTAGAGAAGGTAAAATTTATTTGGGTCTCATGGTTTCAGAGGTCTCATTCCATAGATGGCCAACTCCATTACTCTAAGACTTTGGTAAGAGAGAACATCATGGAAAAAAGGTGTAGAGGAGGAAAGGAGCTCAGGACATGGCAATGAGAAGCAGAGTGACCTCTTCCCACCATGAATAAACTATAAACTTCAAAGTCATGCCCACAATGATCCACTTTCTCTAGTCACTTCCACCTGCCTATAGTTACTGTGCAATAAATTTGTATAAGTGCATGAGTCCAGTGATTAGGTTAAGACTGTCATAACCCAATTATTTCACCTCTGAAATTCTTGAACATTTTGACATGAAATTTTAGAGAATACCTTATATATAAATTGTATTATATAGAGATATTTAAAGAAGAGTAACAGTTGTGTTTATTTGCCCTGCACAGATATTAAAGCAAAATTTATTGATTAAAAGCATTTTAAAATTAGGAGATGTAGTCTTAATATTCAGATGCATATCTTTTCTTAGAAAATCAGAAGATCTGGCCATCATGGGTCCCATCCTTTCCCACAGAGCCCTATATTGTAAGGCGGATGTCTGAAGCCCTCATTAGATACTCTATGACCTATGCTTTTCAGGTCACTACCATTTCAACTCACTACCTTTACTGGCTTAAAGGATTGGGTTTTAAAAACTCAGTTGAGAGTGTAAATTTTAAAGACTGATTACCAGGATGTATGGTTGGGATCATTACCAGATCAATAAGAGTATTTTACTTTGAATTTTTCAACTCTTTTGAAAAAAAGTAGAAGTCTAGATGATGTGGCCAACCAAATATTTTTTGCACATACTATTTGAACATACATTTTTTTTCAATTATTTTTCTCTACCTTTTGTTATCAGATATTTCTATGACAGAACTAGAGATGATCTAGCCCAACACCCTACTTTTACAGACATGGATATTTTTTGCCAGTTGGAGGGGGAGTCAGTCCTAGGAACCCAGTCACTAAGGCCTTCCAGTTTTTTTCTTATATTACTGTCTCTCAACATCATCCAACTTTTGACTGATCATTAGGAGTACTCATTGCTCTCTTTGAAAAAATATCTTTGGTACATTGTTAAATATTTTATTGTCATTAAATTTTGTGTACCATGTATGTCTGAACACTTACTTGTCTTTAAGAGGGAATAGATGTGGCTTAACCTTAAATTAAGTGAAAGGATTGTGAAGGCAAATAAAATGGTTCCAATTATTACATGTACATTACAGAAATTAGCCAGTTTTTGTTTTTTAAGAAAGGCATAAAACATCATTCAAGAAACACATCAAGTCAATTTTTTAATAATAACAGTGGGGACTAGGCATGTTCTTAAACTTAAAGAACAAGAAGCTGATCCATTAATTTTTAAAATTCTATTCCTAGAGCCTCCAGAGATCTCTCTAAGCTTGGCCTCAAATTCTAATTATAACACATAAAGGGGTTTCCTAATTCAAGAATGGCTTATTTTAAGTGAAAGACATAAGAATAACTAAGTGTTCATCTATGGGTACCCAGGAATGTCAGTATACTCAGATAATCAGGGCTATGAAGGGAATTTTTTCATTTTATGTACTGAGACTTTCCTGAAATAGCACTGCCATATAATCAACTATATTTACTTATAGGCTCCCGTAACAAATGCCACAGACTAAGTGGCCTAAACAACAGAAATTTATTCTCCCTCAATTCTGGGGGATGAAAGTCCTAGATCAAGGTGTTGACAGTTTTGGTTTATCCTGAGACCTCTCCTTGATGATTAAGGGTAGCCTCCTCCTCACCTCAGTCAGCCTTTTCTCTGTGTGTGTGACCATCACTGGTATCTCCCCTTCTTACAAGGAAGCCAGTCATATTGGATTCAAGTTACCCATAAGACCTCATTTACTTTACTTCTTTGAGGCTGTATTTACTAATATAGTCATATCCTGAGGAACTGGTGGTTATGATTTTAACACGTGAATTTTGGAAGAACAAAATTCAGTCCATAACATCACCATAAGTCAAAACAAGAGGAATAAAATCAGAGGGATCAGAAAGGAGGCTGTGATATAGTCACAGAGAGCTGATACATATAATCCTTCCTCCCCTGGACCCAAGAAATTCTTATTCACTGCTACATGGGTCAGACTACCTTACGATTGCAGTGAAGGTGTGAGCTCCTCTTCCAACTGCATTCTGCCATGTTGGCGCTCCTGCTACATACTTAATGTGTAAAAAGTTTGGAGAGCCCAGGCAAAGAGGCAGAAGAACACCAGGTGAGAGGCTCCTTCAATGCTGCACCCTTGCATCTCTTTTGACCCACCCTAGCCTTGAATCTCAGCATATCAAATTACTAGGACCATAGCCTCGGGAAGAACTAAAACAGAACTAACATAACTTATGATACAAATTTCACATCAGCTTTATATTTATGTCAGAATGACCTCAGGACCACCAGAAAAATTTCCATCTCCCCTATTCTAAGATTTAGACATTGATCAGAAGAGGAAATTAAAAAGAAAGAGGGATGATGGACATGAAGTTACTTGAAATATACACTTTGCCTACATAATCTGGAGAACATGTATTTTAGTCTTCTCTTTCACTGCTGTGACTGAAAGACCTGACCAGAACAAATGTAGAGGAGGAAAAGTTTATTTGGGGACTCACAATTTCAGAGGCCTCAGTCCATGGACAGCAGGCTCCATTTCTCAAGGCTCAAGGTGAGGCTGAATAACATGGTGGAACACTGTGGCAGAGAAAGGCAACTCCCATGGTGATTGGAAAGCAGAAAGAGAGACTTCCCTTGCCAGATACAAATATATACCCAAAAGCCATGCCTCCAATGTCCCACCTCCTCCAGCTATACCCCACTAGCCTTTAGTTATCACTCAATCCTGTCAGGTGATTAATTCACTGATTGGGTTAAGTCTTTCATCACTCAATTGTTTCTTCTGTGAACCTTCTTGCATTGTCTCATATGTGAACTTTCGGGGACACTTCACTTCCCAAACCATAACAACATGTTAAATGTTACCTGCTAATTTTAAAGTTAGAATTATATAAATTAAAAAAAAACTATAGAAGGAAATTTATGACCAAAGAGATAATAATGACAGACACATACCTTGACCATGACAAGGTGGCAAAGTAGTAAAGCAATGTGACCACCACCCTCCCTCACCCAACAGGGGTCACAGGACATGAGAAAGTAAGATATGCAAGATTACTTAGCCCAAGTTAACTATTGGATTTCACTGGACAGGTATCAGATTCATACATTTTTTTTATTTGAAAGTTGATTTTCTAGCATTGTATGGCAAAACAGAGTATTCTATACTGGAGATTTTTTTTAATAAACAGGACATGGTTCAGACCCATTTTGGATAGTCAAGTGTCAAGCCTCACTGAGAACCTATGGTTGTGATGGTATGGTTTTGTTTGTTTCCTCTAGGTCTCTGCCAGATGGACATTTACAACACAGAATAGCAAATAATATGAAACCTCTTTAGCTTTTACAAGGCCACTAGCACAGCTGTCCTTGCCAGGCACCTGGTTTAATTGGGGAATATGTCAGTAATGGGATTAAACACTTTTAAAGCAATATTTAGTTTAATTATATTATAAAGTTAACATAACTAAATTACTTATTCTAGAGAAGAAAGCTGAAATGGGACTTAGTAACTGCCTTAACTAGATAAAGGATCTTTTCACTAACACTATGAAAACTAGTTAGTAGGAGAATCCCATGAAGTCTTACATGGTGAAATGTAAGACTGTATTCAGGTACTGTTGCTGCTATGGATTAGACATGAGGCATCCCCCAAAAGCTCATATGAGACAATGCAAGAGGTTTATAGGCAATGATTGGATTACAAGAGATTCGATCTAATCCAATCAGTGAATTGATTCCCCTGATCGGGATTAACTGAGTGGTAAGAGAAGGCAGGTACAGTATGGCTGGATGGAGGAGATGGGTTATGGAGGTGTGCCTTTGGACTATATATTTTGTATCTGGCAAGTGGATTCTTTCTCTCTACTTCCTGGTGACGTGTTACCCAAGCTGCTTTCCCTTGCTACACACTTCCACCATGACATTCTGCCTCACTTCAGGAATGAAGTCGGCCATCTGTGGACTGAGACCTCTGAAACTGTGAGGCCCAAAATAAACTTTTTCTCCTCTAATTGTCAAGTTTTTTGATCACAGCAATGAAAAAGCTGACTAAAACAGTTGTTTGACAAAACCATATCTTTTAAACCTAAAAGTTTTGAATTGTGTCTGTTAAAAGTTTTTCCTCAAGGCTCTTAAGTTTCCATCTAGCAAGTGTGATCAGAAGCAGCCCCATTAGCCCCTAGCACAGTACTGTTCCATATTAAATACATTCTGTTTATTGAATGACAGTGAGTAAAAAAAGTAGTGCAGCAGCTAAAACCTACGAGCTTATTTCACTGCATTCACTCTATTTTGGAGCAATGGTAACCAGATCCAATTTTTCAGTGAAAAGGGTACTAAGAAGCATTTTCTTCAGTGATAGATCATGTATTAATTAGAATAAAAGCACCATTGCCAGAAAAGGCATTACACGGAGCCCCTAAAAATATATCTGCTTTGACACATCTCCACCAGCATATGACCATTTCCCAAGCCATGCCTCATTCACAGCAATGAGAGATGAACATTTCTCAACCTTGAGGCCCTAGCTCTGTGTTTGGTATCTCAGACTCAAAGAAATTACTTTGCTTGGGCAAAGACAAAGAATTACGGCATTTCTGAAAATACAGAGAGCAGAATTTAGTGGTTGTCTCTTCAGGGCTCAGAAGCTGGAACAACCAGTTTCCAGCTGATATTTCTACTCTAGATTTAA
Organism: Marmota flaviventris; assembly: GCF_047511675.1. Taxonomy (NCBI): domain Eukaryota; kingdom Metazoa; phylum Chordata; class Mammalia; order Rodentia; family Sciuridae; genus Marmota; species Marmota flaviventris. The sequence goes on from NC_092502.1 coordinate 48,359,813, forward strand.
ACTTGCGAGTACAAATATGACTGAGACAGAAGTATTGAATACTCAGGCTGTGGCCAGGAAAGAATAGATCTTCCATGGGAAACCTGGAAGCTTAATAGGAAAAGGAATATATACCAGGCAGTTAAAAACAGGCAAAAACAAGATTAAAAAAAAAGAACCTCTTAAGTACCCTCCATCTTTATGTACAGAGGGGAATTTCTATCCATGCAACAAAATGTTCAATTTAGAATTAGGAAGATACATAATATTAACATTTTAAGGTGTATCCTGAAAAGTTGGGTCTAAAAATCTTCAAAAGTGAGTGTTCCCTTTCAGTTTTCTGTCTCATATCATGACTGGTTTCTGTTAGCCCCTTGAATTCTTTCCTCTACTTTCCCCTACATCAGTTTCCATCAATCACAGGCAGTGAGCAACACAGGACCAGGGAAGAACCCCTTCAAGTTTCTCAGAACACAGAGATAAATTCAAGGACATGTAGAAAATAGTGGAACACTTCTTCATATCAGTCACTTTAGCAGACATTTTTGAAACTCCTAAATTAATATTTCATTACTCCTATTCTTCCTATTTATAAGTCAAGCTATTGTCTATTCCATTTCATATCTTTGGAGACTTCTAGTCCTGGTTTCCTAACTTGCTGCAATTTAAAATGTAGGTCAAGAGAAGTTACAAGTCCTTTAATTAATTATGTACTTCACAGCTTTAGAATTCTCCTCCTGGTGACAGCTCATCAATCACTGCTTCATTTTATTCTCTTCTGCCAACCCAAACAATTCTGCTTGCACTGTTTTTGTCTCTCCTTTCTATTCCATCAGTCACTCCAAAACCCTCCATATCAACCTAGAGATGATATTAGGAATTTTATACAAATGTGACAAGATAATATCAACTCAGAGAACTAAAGTAATACCAAATAAAATCTTGTGAATTTGTATTTCCAATAATATATGTAATTATTCAGGTAATAAAGCTACATCATACTAGTGAAAGACTGAAATCAGATGTTACTAAATCTTTATAAATATGTCTTCAGAGCTATTTATTTTTTAATTACATTTAATTTTACATTTTTAAAATAGTATCTTTCAGAAAAATTTAGGTTCACAGCCAAATATAGCAGAATGGATAGAGATTTCACATATACTACCTATATCCACATATGCCTATTTCCCCATTATCAACCCCCCCAATCAGAATGTCCATTTGTTAAACTGATAAATTCACATTACACCCAGTCACCCAAAGTCTGTCATCTATGCAAGAGTTAATTCTTGCTAGAGTACATCCTATGGATTTAGACTAAGGCAGAGTAGCTTGGATACACCATCACAGCATCATACAAAGTAATTTTGCTGCCTTAAAAATCCTCTGTGCTCTACCTATTAATACCTCCCTTCAAATCAAACCCTGGCAGTCACCAATTTTTTCACTATTTCCATAGTTTTTCATTTTCTAGAGCATCGTTTAGATGAAATCATGCAGACTTTTCAGATATGGCCTTTTCAGATTAGCTTCTTGTACATACTGAATTCATCTAAGCTTCTTCCATGTCTTTTCATTGTACATTTAATTTTCAATTCCCCAAATATTTATCAAGTGTCAAGTGTGCTATGCCAGGGACCGGGTATACAGTGGGAAACAAAATAATGCACTGCCTAATTTTCACTGGAATATACAAGTATCAAGCAAAAATAAACAATAAACAATTATATATAGTGAAAAAACTGATATAATTATTTTGAAGGAAACAAGCAAGATAATGTATGTTAGTGTCCTTAACATCACTGTCAGCCTCAATGATTCACTAGAAGGATTCACAGGACTCAAAAAAGCAGTTATACTCACAGATATTATTTATAACAGAGGAAAAATATGGACTAAAATCAGCAAAGGGAAAAGGTGAACCAGGCACAAGATTTCAGGCATGCATTTCCAATGGAGTTCCATAGGGATGAATTTAATTTTCCCTGCAATAATGGGCAACAATACATTTGAAGTGTTGCCAATCAGGAAAGCTCACCTGAGCCTTGTACTCAAGATTTTAATTGGGAGCTGGATGCAGAGGTATTCAGCTCCTGTGTGATTGACCTCAACCTTTAACTCCCTTAGCAAAATCAGGCATTTATCACGAATCACATTTTTAGCATAAGCTTTCTAATAAAAATGACACAGTGTAGCCCAAGGTGTCAGGCATACAAGAATCTCACATCAGGCAGAAAAATATTTCAAGAGCTTAGAAGTTCTCTTCCAGGAGATAGTCCTAAAAACAGACCTTTCTTAGCAATGTGCAGGATTTCAGCACACTGTACTATGCACTATGAAAGACAGTAACAGGATGTATCTAGTTTAAATTAGTCCTTAAGAGATTTTCTTCAACAAGGCAGTAACATTTAACCTGAGATTTAAAGGATGAGTAGACAAAACATAGGGAGAAAAAGTATTTGAACCAGAGGGAGCAAGCGTAAAGGTTCTTAGATAAAAAGAATTTTGTATGGGGTAAAAATGGGAGCTCATAACCCACTTGAATCAAAGTGTGAAATATGATATATCAAGAACTATGTAATGTTTTGAACAACCAACAATAAAAAATTAAAAAAAAAAAAGAATTTTGCCTTTTGGGGGAACTAAATTCAGGCCAGAGTATCTGAAAGAAGGTAATGATTAATCAAAGGGGTGGTGGCTTAAGACAGAAAAATACGTAGGAACCAGACTGCAGAGATCATAAAAAGTTGTGTTAAAGATATATTCTATTGTATATTGATCTGAAATAGAACGAAAACCATTGGAGCATTTTAAATGTATTTATGATTTTTTTAAAATCCTGTCTGCTTCATAACAAGTGGTTTTGAATATAAAGAGACTAGTTACAAGGCGCCTGAAAAAGTCCTGGTAAAAGGACTATGGACCAGGAATATAATGAGAATGATGAGGAATGAATGGATTAAAAACATATTTGAGGCCTGACGAAAAACAGAATAACATTCGTGCCTCCAGCTTGGGCAATTGGACCAATGGAGCCTATTTTACTCTGGTGGAGAATCCTGGAGAAGGATCAGATTCACAGAGGAAAGATCAGGAGTTGAATACACACTGAATAATCATAACACCACCCACATACAAGTAGTAATAGGATCAGAATGTGAGATAGCAACTCCATCTAAGATAATCACTGCTTCATCCATTACTTTTTATATACATGATTTATTTTTCCCCCATTGAAATCCATCACTCAGCAATCTGGATAGAGGGGAGTCACTAGTCACCTCTGATAACAGTGTTAAAAGAGAAAATGAAATTCTCTCCCTGGTGGTGCTGTCTTCCCCCTCCACTGAGGGAAAGCAAAGCAGAAAATGCAACTTAATTTAAGAATTCATAAATAAAGTCACAGTAAGTTAAAGTTTCTGATGTGTAGAGACAGGGGCACTGGGCCACCACCTGTATAAATACACAAGAATCACTCTGAGGATCAGGCTAATTCAGCACATATTATCCTGCTCAAAGACCCTTAAGTTGAAAACACAGCATTAGTACACTAAGCCATAAAGGAACAACTGGCAGGCAGATAAAAAAAAAAAGGAGTCCTTTAGATATGAAGTCTTTTGTCATGTATCATGTCTAACACCTTTATTTTAATCTATTTTTCTTGCCTGACATTTTTAAGTTTTATGTATTTGTATGGTAACTAAAAACTATCAAAATAAGCAAGTGCAGTGGTGTACATCTGTAATCCCAGCTACTCAGGAGGCTGAGGCAGGAGGATCACAAGTTCAAGGTCAGTCTGGGCAACATAGGGAGACCCCATCTTAAATAAAATTTCAAAAGGCCTGGGTTGTAGCTCAGTGGTCAAGCACCTGTGGGTTCAGTCTCCAGTGCTGTAAAAAAAAAAAAAAAAATCAAAATACATGTTCCTTAAATTCTGAGACCATGATAGCCTAGGTTAGGTGAATAAAAATAAGCACAACTTTAGAAAGAAGAGTCTTCCTATAGTGAGCAAATATGGGTCAAAGTCCTCAATACATGGCCTACTCCTAAAAAACACACCTGAGAGTTCTTGTTGCCATAACACTAATTTTCAAATATGAAGTTTTAAGATCAAGTGATATAGATGGCATTTTCATACATGAAATGTGTAAAGATCCACGTCACATGCATTTCACTGTCTTATCTATTCAGGCAACTTTTCTACTATATTATCTACAACTCATAACAATTATATTCTCCAACATGTTTTTCCTTACATCTATAACTTAAAAAAATTAGTATATTACTTTATTATTACAGGCCCTTCATAGCTGGACGATAGAACAAGTCTTCATGTTTTCTATAGTTTTATTCCAAAATAAAATTAATGTACAAAAACACAATTTTAAAAATCACTGATGTATTGAACATTTTGAAGTCATAGTTAGAGTTGCATAAGTAAATCATCTTAAGAAAAGAAAACTGCAGTGTGTGGACCAATAAAGCACACTGGAGTCATAAAAAGCAACTTTGCTTTGCTATTAGAATCCATTGCCCCATTTGTTTAAATAGAAGATGCTTTAATGCCTTCTTCAAGCATGGTTGACATCACTTGAGTGCTTGTCTTCAGGCAAAACAGACATTATTCCATTCCAATGCCTTTTTACCAAAGGGCAAGTCTGTTCTGATAACTTTTTAGATGGCCTATAAAGAGCTTTTCCTTTGGAGCTCTGGTTCACTTGCCTGATCTACACTGATTTGCACCGACAGGTAAATGGGGTCCAGCTACTGAGAAAAGTGAATCTCCATGAACTTTAAGATCAAATGAAACGAACTATGGATTAGTTAGCTGTTGAAGGACTTTTGTAGTTGCAAATTTTGGCTTCCAAAAAGGAATTTAAAAATAAACGAAAGAAGGAAGAAAGGTCTGTTTCTGAACCCTCGGGCTGCATATCAGTGACCTGGAGTCACACTTGCCGCTTTTGCACCCAGATGGCTTCATTTTGGTTTCTCAGCAATGTAGGGCTAGCTTATGCTGAGGAGTCAAAAGAATGAACAAGCACAGGGAGGATGGAAATCACTGTTGAAGACTATTGTCAGGCAAGAGATTCAGAAAAGAAGATGAGCTTTTGGTGATTAATAATCTAGACCACATATATTTCAAAGTTCTTTTTGCTCTTAGTTTTTAAATAAATTCAGCTTAGTTAATAATGTTAGGACATAGGAATGGGTTTTGGGAACCAATTCCATACACTAGTTTTATTGTGTGTCAGTATAAGGGTATATTTTAAAATTCAAACTATTACAAACCTAAAGAGAATTGAGATTGCCAAGAGCCTGACCTTTCAATAAATAATGTGTCAGAGCAATTCAATTAGTATTGTGGTAACTAGCATGACGCTATATATATTAAATATACAAAGAACTAATTCAGCAGTAATGTCGAATTCAAAAACATTAGAACATTAAATTGTTATAATATAATCTCCAAAATGATTCAATAACTTAGTATTTTATAGCTAGCCAAAACAATATAACAATATATGTTCCAATTCCTTATAGTGAGGCCATTAAAAATGTTTATCACACGGTGATAGCCTAGGTTAAGTGAATAAAAATAAGCACAAGGTTAGAAAAAAGAAAAAAAAATTGTTCCTATAGTGAGCAAATATTAAGTATTCAAAAATGTCTATTGAACTAAGGAGTCACTTATCCACATAGCCTTTTAAAGCATTCAGTGAATGCTCAATTCAACACAGTTATTTAACTGAAAATCAGTCATCTTATATTGCTCAAATCAGAATCTAAAACTAATACAGGGTCCTTTTAAACTTCTAAATACTGTCTCCTTTTCTGCTTTATCATGTTCATTTCTAGACCTCTAGAAAATCCTTTTTGTTTTGACATCTAATAAATATTGCTTGGGATTTTCTTCCCTAATATTTATATTAAGTTCTCAATTAAATTTTATGTATTTAGTTTATATATTGTGTATATAATCCCACAGATGGTACAAGATTTCCTGGCCCTAAGGCAATATACATGTTTTAAATAAACCAAATGAGTAACTTCAAAGGAAAAGGTCAAAGGAGGTGTTTTGCTGGAAGTCAGCAAAAAAATATGTGCAATTATAGGCTATGCAGGAAGAAAACGAAAGGTTGGGTTCAAAAGGTGAGGAATCAAGGATCCACCAACAACCTATAACCCCACTTTGCCAACATTTCCTGTGTAGTTTTTCTTCACTTAGTGAAATAATTTATTTCCATGATTTTGATAAAAATGTCTGTTTTTTTTTTTTTTTTTTCATGGACAAAAGTGTTCTTTTCCAATGATAAATCCCATTAGGACAAAAATATGCCTCTTTAATTTTCTCAGAACCACTCCCAGAACAGTCCAATTCCAAAGACAAGATCGCCTCTTGTTAATGACAATACTTCTTTTATTATATATCTCTTCCTTCTTCAGAAACTTTTTTCACTTCAAAAGCTGTTCCACAACACTTGCAATGTGGGGATCAGATCCTGGATAGATCTCATTGTAGTTCCTCTCTAGGTCCCCTCACTTTTGTTTAAAAAAATATATATATATATATATAATATGTTAAATATATATATATACACATACATATATTATATGTTATATATATATATATATATATATATATATATATATATATCCCAAAGACAAAGAGTCTGTTTGAATCAACTTGACGGCAGCTTCTCAATGTATGGAGCTCACATATGGTGACTGAGCAGAGGGAAGAACGTGCCCTGCTTGTTTTTGAAGTGTTTGGGTAATTTTGTTTGGGCTGCCATATGGCACCACACCCCTCTTCCCATATTTTAAATCTTTGAGTTTGTTATTTTTTTTTCATTTAGACTTTAGGCCAGGCATAGTTATAAAAGGAAGAAAAGAAATTAAAGTTTCAAGATTTAATTATCTTCATATGTCGAGGACCCAAAACATCCGCATCCCCTTTTCCCATATTTTATCATATGGACTCACTTGGGGTGCCTTTTTATTGCAGCATCAAATCATTGCTGTTGATGCTCATAATGAGAATGCTACCTCCTACAGACAGGAAGTGTGTAATCTTGGGACGATTCCCAGATGTGGGGATTCAAATTGGCAGCTAAACTCATGCTATGATTCATTTAAAATAGCATTTCACATTTAAAAAGAAGGAAGAGACCTGTGCAATTATTAGAGATATAACTTTTAAGCCTTTAAGATATTGCCTGGTAATTTTGATAATGGAACTTAATGGGGTGAAAAGGAAAGTCTTGAGAATTTAATGAAATGTATCTGTTTAGGACTCAAATTGATATCAAACATTTTAAAATGCACATAAAAACATTATCTTCCAAACACTAGGACAGTCACAGTATTAAAAAAAATAAATACAACCTTCAAAATGTTGTTTTCTTCCTCATTAAATGTCAATTGCTTAAAGAAGAAAACATCAGTGTGCAGAGTTAAAAGACAACTCTATCACTGATGAGGTAGTTTTTCAGACATAAAATTCTTTATTTCTACCCTCACACATCTCCAAGTTAAAAAAATAATAATACAAACTTTTGGACTAAGAAATATCTCTTAAACTAAGCCACCCCTCTATCTCTGCTAGTCAGAAAGAGCACATTAAGTCCTTTGGCTACGTTTTGGCTATCAAGCGTCCTTCCAGAGGTTTGAGGGAACCCTCTTACTTCAAGGGGGTTATGCAAATTCAAGGGGGTTATGCAAATGTGTGAAGAAAAACCAAACCTGTAATCAGGAAGCTCCAAAACCCAGCTAAAAGCCAAGCATGGTAAACCAATAGAACATAACACCCGGAAGAAAATTCTTCTCTTCTAGATATCTGCCAGAACTAGATTCTATAGTTTGGAGTGGTTCTCAAACACCCTTGTGTTAAAGGATTGGTCACCAGCCGGTGGTATTTCTCGGAGGTAGTAGAACATTTAAGAGGTAGGGCCTAGTGGAAGAAGGTAGGAATGGGGGGTGGGGGTGCATGCATTGAACAGGATAATGGAGACTCCAGTCCCTTCCTCTTTCTCTTGGCTTTCCAGCTTCCATGAGACATGGACTGAAACCTCTAAAACCATGAATAAAAATAAACATTTCTTCCTTTTAAATTGTTTAATCTCAAGTATTTTGTCATAGTGACAGAAAGCTAACATACTAGACTTTACTTCTTCAACATTAGATTGAATCACAAACAATCAATAAGTGTAGAAGCAGGGTTGTCAACCTCTATTTACATTTTAGTATCTCTACCAATAAGTTATAAACTGGCAATTTTCCTTTTGGAAAACAGCAAATGATAATGGCATAATTAATATTAATAGATCTATTTAATCAAATCATTCACATATTTAAATGAACTCTCCATCTCTTCAATGTCTGGGCTATTTTTGCACTGATATTATTATAACCTTTAAATTTCTATTTTAACTTCTGAAATCAATTACTTCATTAGTTTAATATCAAAGACAAAACTGGAAAACCTCATTTAAATATAATTTTCATTTCTTATTTCTTTCAAGATTTCAATTTTCCCTATAAAACTCTCCCTATTACCATATTACTTCGCTTTTGAAATGTCTCACATAGTACCCACTTCCACATACACCCCTGATTAGTCAGAGCTCTCATAAATTACAGAAAGTTTGCTTCATAAAATATAAGACAGAATAAAATCAGATGATACACCCGATAGCAAGAAGAGTAATATTAACTCAAGATAGTGTGCTTTTTTCACACAACTCACTTGGAATCTATTAACAAAGAAAGGTTTAATGTGCATTTGTTAGATGTAACACTGGATTGCATTCATAATGAAACCACACTGAAGTAACAGAAAGAATGCCCATTGCTGAAACAGAGCTCCAAATCTGGGCTGCATTTTTCTTCAGACCATATGATGACTCCTTCAATGATCAGAAGCCCTTCCATATTATATGTGATCCCTAGGGAAAGAGACACACACAGAACCCAAAGACTAAAAATAATTTGATCTATAAAATTTGGGAATTCATTAAAGAATATACTTGTTCTTAACTTTTCAGTGAGGTAAAGATGTAAGAAAAAAATAAGTTTGTGTCTCTCTCATACACACACACACACACACACAAACATATAATGGCTCTTTAGATTTCTTATTCATTTTCACTAAAGGTTCATCTTTTTTATATCTAATTTAAAGAAGTACTATTTTAATAAAACAACCCAGAATATTTGTAACATGACAACAAGTTATCCCAACTTTGAATTAAATCTCTCAAAACATGGCAAAGAATTTTGCAATTTCAATAGATTGTTTCAGTGATTAAATTTAAAATTAGGTTCATATCTCTTTTGAGACTGTTAATATATACTCTTATCAGCAAATACAATGTTGAATTCTTCTCTGATAGAAAAGAAAGAGAATCAGAGGACAGAACTGATGATACTTTCTTATCTCAGGTTTGCAATTGACTCTTAAAACTTATTTAAAATTTAAACATCTAAGCATCCACTCGGATCTCTTCAGAGTACATTCATGCTAAACAGCTTGCATTTGTAAGACAGTGTACAGAGTTTTCAATTTCAGTCTAAGATCATAGAGTCTGGGGACTATCCTACACATCGTATAGGCTTTCAAAAAGTAGTAAGATCCAGGTTTGAATTTAGGCTTCACTGCTTATTAATTGTTTAGTAGAGGTTACGTCTCCCTTCCAGGCTTCATGTTATCTTGCAAGACACTCATGACACTCATCAGAGATAATGAACAAAAATAAAACTCCTTAGGCAACGGCTGGCATGTAATAGATGACTAATTGATAAATTTTAATTAAGCCCTCATGTTGACCAGCGCAAAAAGAAATTAAGTCTTTATCCTTGGCTACTTGAGGACTTTACCCCAACCAAATAAGTTCATGGCTTGGTGTTAATACTTCCTTGACCTCAATAACAGGATCTGGGATTAGATGAGATAATGAATCTAAACAGCTCTGAAATCTCTTCTGATATCCTGTTTAGGAGGAGTTCAATAAAATATGCACTTTATGGGCCTGAAAATAATACAGTTTTTCTAAACTAATGATTAAGACCACAAAAACAAGACTAACAACCACTATTTATTTCACACTTACACTCTGCTATTTATACCTTCATAAGATGCTTTCAATTCTCTCAACAACCTCATAAGCTGTTACCACTATTCCCATTTTCCAGATAAGGAAACATAAATGTAAATCAAATGAATGATCCGTTCTGTATATCACATATAGTACAGCGACTACTGCATATGCAATTACAAAACAATCATTGAAGTATAATGATGGATCTTGCTTCATGGATGCCAATTTTGTCAAATTTCAGAGCCTAAAAAAATTAATTTTACAGAGTTTAGAATGAAGAGATAAATTCATTTTCCATTGGAACAAGATCCTCGACATCAAAGCTATTTTTAAACATCTTCATCTCTGTTGAAAGGGTGGGCAGAATGGAGGGCTTTGTTTTTAATGCCAATGTATGCTTAATACTATATTCCTGAGACTTATTGAGCAACTACTCACCCATATCATTTAATCTTTATTGGAAATGTTAAGGCTGTGGTAGAAATTTCCCACAAGGAATTCAGAGATTCCATTTGCCTTTAAACTTTTTTAGACCCACTAAATTTGATTTTTAAAACCAATTTACAGACTCTTTGACTATCATCATGTCTGTTTGGAAAGATTAGAAATTATCCAGATAGCATAATCCACATGCAAAAGTGCATCTAAACTTCATTATTTTCTTTCCATCATCTGTGTAATTGAATTCTGCATATTGTTTTGATTTCATATCATGATAGCATGTGTTTAGATTTGACAGAAATTGTACTATCACTGGCCAGCCCTCAAGAAGAGATTTCTTTAGTTCTAAGATATATCATAGTTTCCCATCTTTATTTTCAGATTTTTAACTTCTGAAAGCATCTTAATTAAATACAGAAGACCATATTCCTGTGTGATTTATTAAACTGAGTCTGTATATCTCTTCCAGTTACTTGAAATCAAATTATGCAGCATGTTGATCAAAAAGCAGGAGATGATTGCAGTTTTTTTTTTTTTTTTTAGAAAGATTGATTGCTCAGCAGGATTTGGAGAAAAAATGACAATAATCACAATTATAGCTGCATAAATACCCTTCACATGCTGTCTTATATGCTTAGTAGTTCAAGATGAATGGTAAAACATGGACTGGAAGAAATATTCAATTTGGATAATATTTAGCAAAAATCTACATTTGCATGCCATTATAAATATGCCATTTCTACTGCTATGTCTCTGAATATCTTGGGGGGAAAAAGAAATGTACATAGTGATTTTAATCTCCTCTGAGAATCCAGTGAATTTTTTACTTTAAGTACACAAAGGTCAAGGTATGCTAGGATCATAAAGTTTAATAAAGAGTTCATGATGATCATGTGAACATAAAATGATATAATATTTACTAAGTCAGTGTAATATCTGTTTGACTGTTCTGAGTGAACTCATATATTATCAAAAAAAAAAAAATGTGTTACGGATTGACTGTGCTGACTGCCAACCAAACTGTCAAGACAGATTGGTTAATATAGAAAAAACAGTCAATTATTAGTTAATGGGCCAAATCTCCTGAGATGAGACTTAGAAAAATTCCAAGAGGGAACTAGGATACTTGAAATGGGGAAGGGTATCACTTTCAATCATTTTCACATAGCCCCAAGACCCTGGAATTAGATATCTCCCAAGCCTGCTCTCCAATTTGATTTTCAAGTCCTGCCAAGGCTAGTCGGTAAGATTTATTAGATTTCTTGTGCTGAAATGAACACAGATGAAATGTTAAAAATGGAACAGAGATTATTTGAAACTTGTATAGGATTTTGTGAGTCATCTTTAGTCACCAGTTTGTCCATTATTAGGTAGGTATCAAACATCAACATGTTACACCATAATGCAGTCCATCGAAACACAATTGGATTCATTATAGTGACCCATTATATTGTGGAATCAACAGTAAATTCCAGTGATTAAGTTCCTAATAGCATGTATCCTTTTAGTGTGATCATGAACAAAGATTAAATTAGATTAAGTATATCCAGTTTGTAACACACCCCATGGCTCACAGTAAGCGCCGAGTATTAGTAGTTTATGCCAAAGATAGGAGCAATGGTTTTGAAAAGTTAAATAGATTTTAAGGTTTAAAGAACTGGAAACTTTGGGCTGTGGCTCTGCGATACAGTGCTTATCTAGCATACATTAAGCCCTGGGGTTGATACTCAGCATAGTCAAGGGTTGGGGATTAGCCACACCTTCCTTAACCCCATCTTTACATATACTTCTCTGGCCAACTTTCAAGTTTTTCCAATCTTTCTGTTCTGCTTTGTGCTCATGATGTTCACTACAAATCTGGCTAAAAGCCACCAGCAACAATCAGGTCACAGCCTAAGTGTTGTGCTGCCTTGAAATTTCCTCCACTAGATTACTTAGTCCATCACTTTTCAATTTGGCCTCACACAAAGTCTTAGTGCATGGAAAAACATGTAGGCAAGTTTTTTGCCACAACGTAACATGAATGACCTCTGATCCAATTCCCAATCAAGTTCTCATTTCTCTTTGAAAATTCATGATAGCAGTCTTTTTTTGTCCTCATTTCTTTTGGCATTTTGGTCATCTGCAATAACACCAGAATCACTTACTAAGCTCTGCTTATATTGTTCTAGGGCTTCTCTAGCCTGCATCTCCAAAGTTTTCCAAACCTTCCCCACAAACCAGTTCCAGAAGCTTCTGAACCACATGGTCCATTATAATCACTGAAGGGTCCCATTCTCTGTACCGATTTTTGGTGTCAGTTTTTCCTTGCTGTTAGCAAAATACCTGAAAAGTAGAACTTAGAGGAGCAAACGTTTACTTGATTCCTGGTTTCATTCCATGGTTATCTCTCTCTCCCCATTGCTTTCTGCCTGAGGTAAGGCAGAACATCATGGTGGAAGAATATGGCAGAAGAACTGTTTAGCTCTTGGGGAGCTGGGAAGCAGAAAGAGAGAGAGGAAAGGGGAAGGGTCAAGACATCCTTCCCAAGGGCACACTGTCAGTAACATGCTTCCTCTTACTATTCCCCACCTGCCTATAATTTCCACCACCTCCCAGTAGTCTATTTAGTTATCAATGGATTAATACACTGTTGAGGTCAGAGCCTTTATGATCCAATCATTTCTCAAAAGTCCCACTTGAACATTACTGCACTTGGGACCAAATCTTCAACATCTGAGACTCTGGGGGACATTCCAGATTCAACAACAATATTGTAAGGCTGGTTTCCTGTAAATATCATTGAAGAGGAACTCTTTTCACATTATGTTTTTGTAGGAATCTCTGAACAAGTTTTCAACTGCCCAGTTAATGATAATAAACAATAAAAGAGGATGGCATAGAAAAGCACATATCTGCTCAAGGACTTCTGCATTAGACCAGAGACCCTGAAAAGAAAAAGCAGGCCAACCCTACATCATGTTGGCTTAGGAACTGACTTCCTCAACAAGACTCCTAAAGTGCAAGAAGTACAATCAAAAATCAACAACAAATGGGATGGTATCAAACTAAAGAGTTTCTTTACCCTCAAAGCAAATAATCAAGAATGTGAAGAGGGAGCCTACAGAATGGGAGAAAATCTTTACCACCTGTACCTCAGAGAGAGCATTAAGCCCCAGGTTATACAAAGAACTCAAAAAACTTAACACCAAAATAAATAAATAACCCAATCAATATATGGGCAAAGGAACTGAACAGACAATTCACAGAAGAAGAAATATGAATGGTCAGAAATATATGAAAAAATGTTCAACATGTCTAATAATTAGAGACATGCAAATTAAAACTACACTCAGTTTCCATCTCACACCAGTCAGAATGGCAACTATCAAGAACACAAGTAACAAAAAAATGTCGTTGAGGTACTCTCATGTATTGCTGGTGGGGCTTCAATTTGGTGTAACCACTATGGAAAGCAGTATGGAGATGCCTTAGAAAACTTAGAATGGAACTACCATTTGATTTGTTATATCACTCCTTGGTCTATACCTAAAGGACTTAAAATCAGCATACTATAGTGATGTAGCCACATCAATATTCATAATAGCTCAATTCATAATAACCAAGCTATGGAACCAACCCAGGCCATCCTTCTATGGATGAATGGATAAAGAAAAGGTGGTATCTATATACAATGGAATATTACTAAGCCATGAAGAAAAATAAAATTATTACATTTGCCAGTAAATGGATGGAACTGGAGACTATCATGTTAAGAGAAATAAGCCAATCCCCCCCACAAAAACACAAATATTCTCTCTGATATGTGAATGCTAACCCACAACAAGGGAGGGTGGGGAAGATAAGAATAGAAGTCCATTGGATTAGACAAAATGAAACAAAGGAAAGGGAGGAGAAAAAGAATAAGAAGGATAGTAGAATGAATCAGACACAACTATCCTATCTTTGTATTTGAATACATGACCAGAGTAAATCCATACCATGTACAACCAAAAGAAAAGGATCCAATTTAAAATAAGTTATACTCCATGTATGTATAATATACCAAAATAATTCTACTTTAAAGTATAACTAAACAGAACGAATAAGTTTTTTTAAAAAAAAGAAAAGTACATATCTAAAAATAGCCCTCATCTCGCTATAATATTACCTTACACTGAAAAATTAAAAACAAGTCAAAATAAAATTGATTGTGATTTTTAGAAAACACAAATTCTAACATAATTTCACTGCCAATCCAACAGCATTTTTTTTCAGGAATATAGAAATAAAAAAATTCATGTTCACTAATTTTACCTCCCATAATTTGATATAGAGCAAAATATGAATTTGAATTTTCCAAATCAACAGATATTTCTAGGCTATTGTTTCTATATTTCTCTATTGCTACTTGAAATACATTCAGGAATAGGATTATATTAAACACCTTTTTATAGATCTAATGTAAGCCTGAAAATGGAGTAGCTAAATCCCCAGATTAATCTAAAATGAAAATTACCACCAGATGCAATATGGTGCTTTGCAGGACATAGAATATTCAATCCTGGGAAAACTGGGTCTGTTGTTAAGAACAAAAATGAATAAATAAATAATGAAGCAAACAAAAAGGAATATAAACAAGATATTAAGTAGGATGAATTCTGCCCTCTTGAAATAATTGTTAAATATGCAAAGGGATTGTTTTGATTTGAAGACCATTACATCAATCCTAACAAAATAAAACACTGTACTATTTGACGCCAGCCAGGCTAGTTACTGATCTAGAACATGCATTTCTGCTGACCCAAAATGGAAATGGCATATATATTTCTGTGCCTGTTTACTGATGACATGCCAATTCGGCTTCACGTGTACTCAAACTCAGGAAATGGAGAAATGAACAGAATGTGAGTGACTCAGAAGATAAATGGCCATCTGGTCCCTTTCAATTCTGTTTCTTAACTGGACGTCCTCTTCCTTGGAGAAGTGCAGCTAATGTGGATAATTCTTCTTCCAGTCAGACTTGAGAAGGATGCCAAAATGTTTTTTTTTTTTTAAATAAGCAACAGTAAATGTGTATAGGGGAGCACTTAGACATTATTAGAAATATAAGCCTATTTCCTCAAAAGATGATTTATACACAGAGAAACAAAATCCATCTTCTTTGCAAGATAGGAGTAAAATAATGGACTGGTCAACCCTATGTTTCAGCCAAGTTCCTAGAAATGACATTAAGTTTTATATATATATATATATATATATATATATATATATATATATATATATATGGTAAATCTATAACAGCCCTAAAATCAAGAAGTGTTAAAAGGGACCCAGAAATGTTGAAGAATCCCTAAAAACTAAAAGACAGATAATAAATGAAGTAAGAAACTACAATTCAAAGGGCAGGCAAGTCATTCTGCTGAAAAGATGGAGTGTCTCTGAGGGGTCACATATGCTTACAGTGGGGAGCAAGAGACAGCCCATGGCATCCAACAGGCTGACTAATTAGCTGTATATGGCTCCCTCATCACCCATCTGACCCTCCATTTGTGCTATGCATAGACACTAAACCCAGAAATGATTGGGAGCTTGAATTTGAAAGGCTAAGCAGTGTCCCATGGAGTTAGTGATGATCAATAAGCATAGTGAACCCCGTTGGCTAAGAGATTAAACAAACAAACAAAATAGAACTCTTCCATATCACCCCATGGCATATGCCACCTTTTCCTCAAAGAAATAGATTGCTTTTAGAAAATTGATTTGTTTCACATCAGGAGCTCCAGCCGATTATTTTTTAAAAGAATTTATCATTTAATTTTAGTTTACTCAGTAATAACAGAAGATTAAATAAAAATTAGACAAACTTTGGGATTATATGCTTATAGAATATTTATTGAGACATATGTGAATAAAAGAAATTGATTCAACAAACACGCCAGCCAGATTTTCATGGAAGAATTTGCCTTAAATTCAGTATTACAAATAAAGAACTACCATAAAGTCTTTGAAAACAAATAAGAGTACATTATAATCAGTTAAAAGGCTGTGTCTGAATAAACCCACCAACAGTGCTCTGTGGATCTCAACGTAGGTCCAAAATTCCTATACATACGAGAATAAGAGAATCAAGCTATTGGAGTGCTCCATCTCGGTTCCACATCTTAGAATGATATCCATCTGAACTCTTGTGGCACCTCCCAATCCCTGTTATATGGCGCCTGTACCCCTGTGATAGCTCTCCCCATGGGGCAAAAGTGACTCATTACTCATATCCTAAAGTAATCACAAGGCACATGTTTATGATTCCACTGCTTCTCAAGGGAGCATTTGGAAGCTTCTAGTTGGGGAAGAATTTGCCTTGCTCTCTGTTTGTCTGGGTCTTCCACAACCCAAGCCCCACCTTCTATTCCTGCTAAGCCTTAAGGGAGTCACAGTTCTTTCTTTCTTTCTAATATTTTCAAGTTTCTTCCTCTTTTCTTTCTTTATTCTTTCACACTCATTGGCTCTTTCATCTCATAAATTCTATTTCTTCACTGCATTCATCACAGTTCTTTCCGTCTCAAGAACAAGAATTATTGGACATCTATTTTCTTTCAGTATATTTACTAACTTCTGAGGCTGATCCCATCTGTCTCCTCCAACTTACTGATCCTGAAATTGGAACCACTGAGGACAAGTGGTGTTCATCTTTGCTCCCAGATGTTTCTTATGGGTATTCTGTCTTCTAGTTTCCCACGGCAAATGAACTTTGAATGGTTTGACTTGATTCTCCAAAGGACTATTGAGCTTGACATCTCTGAAGTGGAAGGTGTTCATACATGTGTGTGTGTGTGTGTGAGAGAGAGAGAGAGAGAGAGAAAACCAGGTGCCTTACCTCAGATTCACAGAAGACACATTTGATAAAAGATGGGCTATGGACAGCACCCATGAATGAGAAGGAATTGGCCATTCCTGGAGACTTAATTCTGGAAACTTCATGACTGAAGGTAAGAAAATTGAGGTTCAGAGTGCCCAAGGGACTGTTTTGATGGAAGAATGTTATAGGTTCTTTTTCAGTGCAAAGTTTCCACACACAAATCTCTTTTTGTACCTGCAAATCACACAACCTCAATCTCACTAGGACACATATTGAACAGGACACACATTGCATTCTTCCAGAAAACATGCAGGTATTTATCCAAAGAGAAACATCTAAGCTCTTTTTAACTTTTGTAATTTTATTTTCATCAATCCACCACCACACACACATGCATATATGGCATGTTTCTACAGACAGTTTTTTCAGTATCTATAAAAATGTTCTCACAGCTAGCAGAAGAGGGAGATTAGGGAAGTTGTTTACTACTTTAAGCTCCACTTCTCTTCATCTTACAAGTGGCCCCTGTAGAAGTCACGCCATCCTAGACTGTCAGGATTGAAAAAACAGCTGTGCAATTTGTGCTAGGTTTACTACCAGCCCACCTCTGAATTTCATGGACTACTATTCTGATAGACATAATGACCCAGAGATAACATTTGAACTGAATTTTAAGAACATGGCTTATCAATAAATATCAGCACAGAAGATAGAAAATAACAAAGACTCAGAAAGTTAGGGTTGAGATAACTCTCAGTTTAAAAAGAAAAAAAAATGCAGAAGTGGGAGGCAACTCCATACCACTGTTAAGTTTCTGCTTCTTCAGCATTCTGGCTTTTCTGAGAGGAGCTCTCCTCATTTGTTTCCCTTTTCTACATCTTCTCCAGAAACTGTGCAAATGAGAAACACCTATATGAATTTCATTCCTCTCACAAAATTTTCCATCATTTGAAATTCCACAACCTGTATACTCATACAGAGAAAATTCGTTTGTTTTTTTTGTTGTTGTTGTTGTTGTGATTGTTTGACTCACTATCAAAGTCAGATACTTTGGTACAAACTACAGTAAGTTTTCTTTTCCAGGAAAAATGTAAACTTTTTTTTTTTTTTTTTTTTTTAGGCAGTGCTAGAGATCAAACCCATATCCTCATGCATGTTAGGTAAGTGCTCTACTGCCAAGCTACATTCCCAGTCTCTGAAAAATTAGACTTTCATCCACAGGTTACTTTGGAAACTCAGGAGCTTAGCCATCAAATCTTGACAGTTTGGGTTCAACAATATCTGTTTTTACAGTTTCTTTAGGACCTCATTTCAGTTAATAAATCAGGTGTTTCACCCAGTTACAGGACAGCCTCTGACAGTATCGCCAATACTGATGTTCTGACAAAGTTTCTTCCTTACCAGTTCAGTCCTTAATTTCAGCTGAATAAAATAAAACACAGCTTGTTCTATACTAAATGTGTTCATGTATATTCTTAACCTAACTAAAAATAGTATGACAGAAACATCATGTCATGGTCATAGTCCAACTTTATAGCCTTGTGTTCTGGAAAAACAATTTTACTTTTAATAATTTATTTAGGGGACACAGATATGACACTATAGAGGTAAGAACATTGGAATAAAGATTGGGCATAAAAATTACTGAAATAATATTCCTGAGATTAATTTTCTCTTTATTTTGCAAAGCTTTAGTTAATTGAATTTTCCTAAGTTAATACTTATTTCCATATTCTGATACTTGTTATATTTATATATGTTATAGTCCTTTTGTAAAAATGACCCATTTATAAATGTTTATTCACTGGACTGTCATTCCCAGAACTAGCTACACTGAACACTCTCTCAGCTAATCTGAAATTCAATGACAAATGTAAAGTACAAACACCATATTAACAAAATAAACTGAAATTGCAATACTTTTTCAAAAGAGATTTTTTTGTGGATTAGGTTGAAATTATGAACACATCTAAAATAAAGAAAATAATAAAATTCATAATCTGTACTTGAGATCTATAATAAGGTTCCCCTCCTTCAAAAAAATACTTGGAAAATCAGAATGAGAATACCTTGTAGAGCCCCTCTTACTTTAGTGTTGTTGCATGGACAAAAGATCCAAACTAACTCAGATACAAATTCTTCAAATAAGCACTGTGACTTCAGAGCCAATAGGATTAGTTCTAACCTGATTTGATACCCAATAAAAGTTTCTTCCATTTCAGTGGGTGATCATGGTATATGTTTACTGTGACCATTCTTGAATTCTTACTTGAGAAGAAAAACAGATTATAGAACAATTTCCACTGCAATCTGCATGCATTAGCCTAAAGCTATTATATAAACAAAGTCTTTTTTTCTGATTCCATGCACACCAATCTAGCTTTTAATTATGCTCAGGAAAAGAGAATATCAAGATCTGGCAGACTTCAAAATTTTCATTGTCATATAGTGAATTTTCATAGTGAATGATCTTAATTCATTAGGAAATAACTTCTGTCCTTTACTTTGTAATTTTAAAAGGTAGAAATAGTTGAATTTAGTGATCATTATATCCTCCATTACCTGGGAAAAGTTTTAAATATGCTATACTCTCGATAAATATTTCTGACTAAAGTAATTTTAAGAGTATACTATTTAAACATGTGTAGGGTAACCCCTATCTCTAACATAGTAGTATGTCCTTAATATTTAAATACATAGTTGAGAATCTGGCTTAAAATATAAATCTTGAACCAGACACAGGGGCACACACCTGTAATCCCAGCAATTTGGGAGCTGAGGGAGGAGGATCACAAGTTCAAGGCCAGCATGGATAACTTAAGAAGACTCTGCTTCAAAATAGAAATAATTTGGGTCGGGTATATAAAGCTCAATGTTAGAGCACCCCTGGTTTCAATTCCTAGTATCAAAAAATATAAATATAAATATAAATAAAAAATGATATTTTAATCTTTTAAAAAGTGTCTAAGAAGGTGGAAAAAATCAGATTTCCACAGGTTCAAGCATCACATTAAAAAAAACAGAAAATTCACTAAGTATTAGATGCCAACACCTAAATATTTCCATGAAAATGAAAAAAACAAATCCAAATGGGTTACAGAACTCACGGACAATTCCAACCAGAGAAGGCTTTATACATGTAAATAACACCAGTACATTTCCACAGCTGGAAATCTCTCTCCAAGTGAGATGAGACTAGACCAACCAGGGAAAAAACAATTCATATGTCTTCATCATTTGGAATGAAGATGGCTTACTTAAAAAAAAAGGAAATAAATTTTAACCTAAAAAAAATAGTTTAAATTATAACTTCCCCCGTAGGAGAGAAGAAAAAATTAGACCATTCGTATCCTTCATCCAGTGTCTCATGTAAAGCAAAACATTACTGATTATAATTGCAAATCTATTTAATCTACTGTAGCATAAGTAATATCAGCCAATCACCTATATAAAAGTATATAAATTTCACTTTGTAAGATATAAAAATGTCAATTCTAACAATGAGGCTTTGGCTTTGATAATATGAAATACTAGAAAAACTGTTAACATTCTTTAACCAAGATCAACCCTGAAGGAACTAGAGAATGAAAATACAGGGAACTGAAACTTCCAGAATGATGAGCTAGTGTGGGCTAGTGCGGATGTATGTGTGTGGAAGGCTTGCATGGAAGGCGCAGGTGGATTCACCTGGTTTCAGTGTGGGAAGGTCAGAGATACAAAAGGTGCAGTTATTGTATCAGGAGAGAGGTATAAATATCACTCAAATCATACAAATAATCAAGAATTTAAAAGAATTATGAAGGAAAAACAACAAACAATAAGTTAGTAAAGTTTGTAAAAAATAGGTTCAAGTATAATAATAATTTTTAAAAAAATACTAAATTGAAAAATATCTTAAAAGATAAAAATTGACAGATATATACTGCTTGTAACACACCAAAAACATAATGATGTATAAATATTGAGGTAAAAACAGTAAAAAACAAATGGTAAATGAGGGAAATGCTAACCCAAATAAAACTATATGGCTATATTACTATTAGAAAAAGTAACTTTAAGAGAAATATCTTTATGAAAAAGTTATTAAATACTGATAGACTTCTATTTGCCAAAATGATAAAACAATTTAAAATACGTACCTAACACAAGCTACAAAATATTTTGTAAATGTACCTAATATATTTACATTTTATAGGCATTCTAATGTATGTATCTAATTTATGAGATGCAAAATTAAAAAAATGGAAGTAATCCAGGAACAAAGTGACAAACTTACTATCACCGTTAAAGCTTTTAACAAATTTCTCTCAGTCACTGCAAAATCAAACATATCAAAAAAAATCATCATAGATATAGAAAACCTGAGAACCACAATAAGTGAGGCTTGCCTACTAGAATTAGAAGACACAAGTTTTTCCCCAGTGTTCATGGAACATTTATAAAATTTGATCAACTAAAGATTGCCTCAAATTACTTCCAGTAAGTGTCACACAGATCACTCCAGGATAAAAAAAAAAAAAAAGATTTTTTAAATCCCTCACATGTCTGAAAGTTTCAATATATACTGTAAATAACAAAAGGATCTTTAAAAAGTTATACTGGAAAATTTAAAATACCTTTCATTGACTGATAAGGAAAACAGACATAAACTTAGCATGATGAAATAAAAGCTGTAGTTGTGGTATTCATGGGTATGAATACTTAGTAGAAAAAAGAAGAAAGTTTCAAAATAAATAATTTAACTAATGTAAATATTTATAATGTAATATAAATCTAATGAAATTGTTGGATTCTTTAGTCAAGATCAATGGTAAAGGAAGTACAAAATGGAAATACAGAACACCGTGAAATCCTCAGAATAATGTTAATCTTAAAAATAATAAAAGGGCTGTGTCTGTGGCTCAGTGGTAGAGCACTCGTCTAGCATGTGTGAGGCCCTGGGTTCGATCCTCAGCACCACATAAAAATAAATAAACAAAATAAAGGTATTGTTCCCAACTATAACTAAAAAAAAATATTTAAAAAAAATAATAAAAGCAGAATAAAACTAAAATAGTGGAAAATTAAAAATAAGAAATAAAAGCAAGAGTTAAAAAACAGAAAATAAAGTAGAAAAGATTAACAAAGACAAAAGCTGGTTTTTGGAAAAAAAAAAAAAAAAAAAACAGAAACCATCAAAGAAGAGAAAGACAGGATATGATAAAATGCTATTATTAATAACAACCGAAACATTACAGTACACATTGGATGACAAAACATATTACAAAGACCTCTATGCTGAAAATTTGAAACACTTAGATAAAATGGATGAATCTTAGAAAATATAACTTTCCAGTGCTAACTTCATAAGAAATAAAAAGCAAAAATAGTCCAATAATTAAATGTTCTTGAAGAAAAATCTTCCTCCAGTGTAAAAGAACCATGCCTAGATGAGTTTATAAGAAAATCTACCAAACACTCTAAAAGCCAAAATTGTACTAATTTTATATAGTAGAAACAAAATATAATACTCCAAACTCATTCTGTGAACTAGTACAATGTTGACACCAAAACCAGACAAAACACTTCCTAGACAGGAATATTAGTGGTTCACTTCACTAATGACAATAGGGGCAAGGAATCGAATCAAATATTAGTAAATCAAATCTATGATATATTCCAAGCATGCATGGATAACTTAGAACTAGGGAATCAATAAATCCATTTCAATAATATATTAAAAGAGAAAAATTACCTGATCATCTCAATGGATGCCTAAAAAGCATTTAATAAATGTGACTCTTATTCATGATTTTGAAAAATCTTTAGAGGACCTTTATCTTACACTTTATACAAAGATTAATTCAAATAAATTTAAAACTTAAATGCAAATCCTGAAACTGGAAAAGTCCTAGAAGAAAACACAGGACTTTGACATTCACTTTAACAATGATTTTTTGATATGACACGAAATGTACAGGCAAAAATAAACAAGTAGGACCATATCAAATTTTAAAAGCTTCTGCACAGCAAAAGGAAATAGTCAACAAAATGGAAAGACAGCCCACATATTAAGAAGAAACATTTCCAAGCCATATAGCTGATAAGAAGTTAATATCCAAAATACATAAGAAAATTATATAACTCAATAACAAAAGAACAGGTAACCTAACTTAAAAATGTTCAACCATTGTAAATAGAGATGTTTTCAAAGTCATACAAATGGCAACAAATGTCGAAAAAGGTCCTCAAGATGATTTGTTCATTAGGAAAATTCATATTAAAACCATAATGATACTTCACCTCACACCTGCTAGAAAGACTTTTAACAAAAGGACAAAAGACAATTGCTCAAAAGGGTATGTAGAAAAAAACCCTTGCGCTCTGTTCTTGGGAATATAAATTGGTACAGATATTGTATAAAACAGTATTTTCCTTAAAAAAAAAAAAAACACATGGAAACAAAACCAGGATACAATTCAGTATTCCTAATTTTTAGTGTGTGTGTGTGTATGTATGTGTGTGTGTGTGTGTGTGTGTGTGTGTATCTCAAACAGGCACACTGTTAACAACTGAGGGACTTAAGGTGATTTTTTTTTTCTAGTTTGGGATATCAAGATGCTTTAACAACATATAAAACCAAGATTAAGATCATGAATAGCAGCTCTTCTGCTAAAGCAAGCTTTCAAACCCTCACTGATTCAAAAGTATCTGAAAGATCCCTGTTTCTTCTCCTACATAAAATTTTTCACAACCTCACCCCAAGCTCCTCCCATCTCACTCATATAACTGCTTAGTACAAACCACACCAAACTTTATGGCAGTCACTTCATGACTATGTGCCTTGCTCCACATTTTTCTTCCTGCTGGTAAATTCTTTCCTCTGTTTTTTCTTACTTGGCAAACGCCTACTCATTTCAACCAGCCAGCACAAAATTCACCCCCACACTACAACTCTGTAATATTCATCTAGGAAAAAAAATTGCTTTCTCAGATGTTCTTCCACAGCTCTTTATATATACTCCTACTTTAGTACAGAATACACTAGATTATGATGATGGCTTATATATTATCTTAACTCTTCATATTTATAATTTATTTTAATGATATTTTTCATTTTGAGATACTCAGCATCAAAACACCTTTCCCATTAGGGGTGTGATTTTCAGATTTAGCCAAAACAAATACAAGATACCTAGTTAAATTTGAATACTAAAAATTGTTATTAATCTAAAATTCAAATATAACTGGTTGTCCTGTATTTTATCTTGCAATCCCAATTTTGAGAAAAAAAAAATAGTGATAACAGAGTCACACTTTCACTACAAATGGCAAAGGGCAGCAAATTATCTTTCTTCAAAGCCCAATTTGGACAAAAGATCTGGACTCAGTCATCAGAGGTCCTTGTCCATTTGGAAACAATGTGCCCATGTTTCTAAGAGAGAATTAGCAGCATCCTTCCCAGACTATGTTGATGTGGCCACAAGAGGCTACCTTTCCATGATTTCTGATCTTCTGAGTCTAATTGTGGACTTCTCATCAACTCTCAATTCCAAATTCTTTTATTTCCTTGATATCAATTTTTACAATTTAAAAATCTATATATGTGCTTAATGTCTATCCTGTCTAGTAGAAATACAAGCTCCCATACAGTAGAACTCTACTTTGTTCCTTATTTTTTTCCTCAGAGCCTGGAATAGATCTTAGGACATGGTAAAACTCAGTGCATTTGTTAAGTAAGGAAGAAACAAATTAGTTCTTCCCCACTGCCAATATATATATATATATATAATTTCTACTTAAATTTAATTAGAATTGGTTTCTCTTTTAAAAAATCAAGTGCTTCAATTCACAATAGCAAGACTGTGGAACCAACCTAGATGCCCTTCAATAGACAAATGGATTAAAAAAAAATGTGGCATTTATACACAATGGAGTATTACTCTGCATTAAAAAATGACAAAATCATAGAATTTGCAGGGAAATGGATGGCATTAGAGCAGATTATGCTAAGTGAAGCTAGCCAATCCCTAAAAAACAAATGCCAAATGTCTTCTTTGATATAAGGAGAGTAACTAAGAACAGAGTAGGGACAAAGAGCAGGAGAAGAAGATTAACATTAAACAGGGATGAGAGGTGGGAGGGAAAGGGAGAGAGAAGGGAAATTGCATGGAAATGGAAGGAGACCCTCAGGGTTATATAAAATTACATACAAGAGGAAGTGAGGGAAAAGGGAAAAATAATACAAGGGGGAGAAATGAATGACAGTAGAGGGGGTAGAGAGAGAAGAGGGGAGGGGAGGGGAGGGGAGGGGGGATAGTAGAGGATAGGAAAGGCAGCAGAATACAACAGACATTAGTATGGCAATATGTAAATCAATGGATGTGTAACTGATGTGATTCTGCAATCTGTATACGGGGTAAAAATGGGAGTTCATAACCCACTTGAATCAAAGTGTGAAATATGATATATCAAGAACTATGTAATGTTTTGAACAACCAACAATAAAAATTTAAAAAAAATCAAGTGCTTGTTTAGTATATTCAATTTTTAAGGAAATCTAAATGTTTATATCATTTAAAGTAATATCATGTCAAAAAATAAAACTATCCTTACCTTGGGTAAAATTAAAAACAACCCAGCAAAGTATATGATTTTTTTTTATTCCATCTCCCAACACTAAGATTATCCCATAATCTCC
The DNA here is from genome assembly GCF_047511675.1 of Marmota flaviventris. NCBI lineage: Eukaryota > Metazoa > Chordata > Mammalia > Rodentia > Sciuridae > Marmota > Marmota flaviventris. Next base: position 48,385,851 of record NC_092502.1, read on the forward strand.
TGAACTTGGGTTTGTACTCAAATTTTATTTTAGAAAACACACACACTATTGTGAGATAAAAAGGACTCTGTACAAGGAAATAAAGGGAAGAAAACAAAGAGTAAACCAAACTTATTTGAACTTTGTGCTTTTGGACCCAGAATGTAAACATTGGCTAGCTTACAAAGTATAGGTCTTTGCTGATCTTTACTCACCCAATAACTCTTAAATAAAGAGGACCCAAGGATCCAGGTGACAACCCAGATTCATTTATACCTGCCTATATTGAGATTCAATGAATAACTTCTGCTAGAATTCTGAGTCTAAATTTGCATTTATTACCAATACTTCCTTTTAAGTGACCAGTATTCAGCACGTTATGGTAAGGACTCCGCTGACTTGGAAATCAGAACGGCACCTCTCTGCATTAAGTCTTATTTGAATTTTTCCCTCCTATTCTTGATGTCTCTGCAGACTTCCCGGCAGTTATATGTCGTCCTTATGTTTCTCTTCCTTTAAATTCTATGGCATTATGCCCTTCTGGTTTTCTTTTTATCTTACTAATTGTTCTATTTTGGCCTTCTCCAATTGCCTTTTTTCTAACTTTTAAATTCTGAGATTCTCCAGTATTTTTTCTAGATTCTCTTCACTTTGCACCTTCTGCTCTTAAGTGAACTCACTGATTTTAGGGCTTGTATACAATACAAGGACATCTTATTTGATATGTCCAGCTCAGATGGCTCCTCTGAGCATCAGACCTTTATATCCAACTGAATAATTGATATCCCAGGAGTATTTCACAGGCTCTTGATTTTATTCAAGCAAATCTAACTCACAATATTTCATCAAAAAAAATATGGACTTTGTCTCCACTGTGTTATTTAGTCAATGACATTACCAAAGGCCCTGAACTCTGGTTAAGGTTCAACTAAACATAAGTTCTAGTCTTACCTCAGATACTTAACTCCATTCCATACCAACTATTTACTTAACCCCTCTCAAAAAGATATTATTATTCATTTGGCCCATGAACCAAGATTTAGCATCCAAGTGTGTTTGTGCCCCCAATTCCTCTTTATTTCCCCATTCCCACTGGTGTTTTCTCCAGTAGATTTTTTTTCTCTCTCAGATCAGTCCTCATAAGTAGAATCCTGTTTAATAGAATTAAGTGAGTATCTGACTTCTTTTCTCATGTTTCAACTTTTATATTAGAAACCATGGGATTTCCCTTGCCATTTTATTTCATGCTTCCAAGCTTGGGTTTCTTATCTAGCATTTTCCAAAATATTCCTACATGAATGTCTCTTAAATATTTTATCTACAAAAATATTTACTAGTTAGTCAACCCAAATCCTTAGCACTAATTTTGGGTGAATTGTCATGATTTTAAGTTACAAAAATAAAACACATTAAAATTAGTCTTTTCATTAATATTTTTCAATGATAGGGATAATTTTATTTCTAATATTTCACCAAGATCTCTGTATAATGCCAATGATAAATAGCTAAAGGTAGTTGTGGCTTAGGTACCCATCTGTGTTGAATTATTTTCCCAGTCCTTTAAAAGTCAACCAAAATGGCAACATAGGTTGTACTGGCTGAAAGTTTAAACACTGATCCAAATATCATGAGGGAATATTATATCAAAGACTATTTTCAATGCTTTTTCAAAACATACTTTAGTAACCACATCACTTTAAAATGTTTTAATTTGGAAGATTATAGCAAATAGCCATGTGTGGTAGCATATGCCTGTAATCCCAGGAGTTTGGGAGGCTGAGACAGGAGGATCACAGTTTCAAAGCCAGCCTCAGCAACTTAGTGAGGCTCTAAGCAACTTAAGGAGACCATATCTCAAAAGAAAAAAATAAAAGGGGTTGGAAATGTGGTCAGTGATTAAGTGCCCCTGGGTTCAATTCCTGGTAACAAAAACATACACACACACACACACAAAAAAATATATGATAGCAAAAAGACTTTCCATTTGTCACACTGCATTCTTCCCTAGAAAGACTTTTATGGCAGCATGTAAATATTAATGTAAAACCATGATTATCAATGCTTTTTCTGATGAGTAAATAAAATTATAGTTTGAGTAATTTTCTCCACAATAAGTCTTAGTTTATGTCCTGTTACAATTCATTTTTTAAAATAATGAAATCCTTAGAGTTTGGGCTTTAAGTAGTAACTTTAGTCTTTTCAAGATTGAAGCATATCCTAAGATTCATCCTTTGAGTAAAACACTAAAATTATTGGGATAGTAAATATTAGGAAGAACAATTTTGTATCATATTCATTTCAAACACTGGGGAGAGTATCAGTTTCCCACGGACAGCCAGGGCGCCTCGGTGAAAAATCTGCCCAATAGGTTTTGCATACTTCTCAAAGCACACTGAACAGAAACACAAACACTGATGATATTTTTATTGTGTTCATAGTTTTCTATACTTCTTTTGATTTAATGAAGAGAAATTGTTTCCAATTAAAGGTTTAATTTGAACAAAGCAGTTGTTCATAGTATTCAAGGCAATCTTTTTGATCCACCAGTAATACTATTCCTGCCTGTACAAATGCCTCAGACTATGTCACACTAATCTTAGGTCCCCTATCGTACTCTGTGGCCCTCCTCAGATATAATCAGTACGGTACTTTTTAAAACTCATGTGGCATAAGTGATAACTAAAACTAAAATTTCTGAACATTTTTCTCTCATAGATTCACTGCAAATATTGCCCCAAATGCATTCCTGTTCAGTACAACACTGGCTTTGTCCAATTAAAACTGCTTAATATTTATTAAGCACATGATAATAATTGCTTTTCTAAATCATATGCCCTCGATATTAGAGAACATTCAATTTGATTTTAAAATCATAACTTTTATTTCCCTTCAGCCTTAAGTCTATTCATTAATAATCTTGTGACAATATCAGGATTTAAACATTTTGGGGGAAAGTAATCTAAAAAATACCATAGTAATTTTTGTATGTCTTTAAATTTAATAACAAGATTCAATAATTTCTATTGAAAACATAACTTTACATTTGTTTTTGTTCTGGAAAATATTGAGATAACTTGATTGATAAACCAGTATACTAAAAATAGTATTGTAAATTATAGCTTTCTGCTTATATTTCACAAAATTCTAGAAATAAAAAGATTGAACATCTTATAAAATTAAATTTTTACACATTCATCTGAAAAATTCCATTGTATCTCTTAACCTGAAAGGATGAATCTTATGATATGTTTCAATCTTGGAAAGGCTGAACTTACTACTTAGACATCTTTTTTGGATGTTTGTGCCAACACTTAAATATTTTCTTGACACTATACAGATTTATGTTCAATATTATATTCAGTTGGTTATTTTGAGAAAATACAATGATCTTATAATTCTATCATGGCTTTTATAAAACATTTTAACACATTAATACATTTTCAACAATTGGAGATAAAATGTAAAACAATTACAAAAATAAAATGTGAACATGGAAAGGTTACATAATAAACAAATGATATTCAAATAATTTAGTCAAGACAAACAAATCACCGGAAAACTGAGCATAAGCCAAGATAAACTGACCAACTGAGTACTTGTAGCATATCCCATTATAAGAAAGCCATGGAATTCCTAAAAATCTAATACAATCTACGTTTCAATTATACAAGTCATAAACAAAAGTATTTCTTTCCTTTTGTTCTTTGTAAATACCAAATCACTTGATAGGCTAATTATTACCAGCAGGCATTCAAGAACCACACCTTGAAAAGCTTTCTTTCATACATATATATGGCACTGAAAAAAGTGTTCCATGTACAAAACTCTGGAAATTTTGGGCTAAACAGTCTTCTTTCCTGAGACTCTCCAAGAGCAAGGAGTTATAAATTATTTCCACATAGTTTATTCTTTTTTTTTCTAATGGAAACTACCTTTGTAACATGGTTTGGAAACAGAATTTTTGTTTGTTCCTTCAGTTCCAGTTGGAGTTAATTGATTAGTGCATTTAATGAATCTAAGCAGGTTTCATTTCTGGCTTAGATTTATGCCCCTAGGAAATAGCTCAGTTTCTAGATAGGCGTGTCAATACTTTTCTTTTCTCTCTTTCTTTCTCTTTTTCTTTCTTTCCTATCTTTGTGCAGTGCTGAAGATCAAACCCAGGTCATCATTCACACGAGGCAAGTGCTGTACTACTGAGCTATATCCCCAGCCCTTTTTATTTTTTCTGAAGTTGTTTGTTGGAAGATATTAACTACCATTAATCTTTTTTTTAAGAGAGAGAGAATTTTTTGAGAGAGAGAGAGAGAGAGAATTTTTTAATATTTATTTTTTAGTTTTCGGCGGACACAACATCTTTGTTTGTATGTGGTGCTGAGGATCGAACCCGAGTTGCACGCATGCCAGGTGAGCGCGCTACCACTTGAGCCACATCCCCAGCCCCAAATCTTTAAGTGTTATATTCTTATTTACCTTACCCACTTCTTGCATCATTAGAATTTGATATAGTCTAGTTTTATGCATCTTTCAATAAAAGTACAGCTTCCTTTTCTAGACTATGACATTTATCAAGTCCCAAAAGTATGGATTTACTTTCCTTCCCTCACTCTGCTTTCCACATTCATCCAGGAACCAATTTCCTGGAACTAATTTTCCTTTATCTACTCATAATTCTTTTTATCCTGTGTCCTTTCTTGGATTGTTTTTGTTGTTGTTCTTTTGTTTTTACCTTACCTAATCACATTCAACACTTTTAGAAGTAGAAAGTCATCATACAAGAGAAAAATAAAACGAGGGCTCTAAAAGCAAGATGAACTTATTGTAATGATTATTGTTCTGAAGAGAGGGTGTGACTTAGTGGCATAGCCATTCTGAGTCCAAGCACTGCAAAGTGTCAGCGAGTGAATTTTACAAATTTTATGAAAATTTCTTATCCTTCTGAAACTTCAGTTTCTCATCTGTGAAGCAGATATCATAATATCCAATGAGCTTTATGGTGCAGAATGTATAATCTCCTAAAAATGGCAAATACTCAATAAATGCTCATTACCCTCACCCTGATTCCTTGAGGCAATAAATATTTATGGAACTCTGATAAACTGTTCATTTACTCATTGACCAAAAGCAGATGGTGTCAAAGGCCCTTGAGTTTCCAACACTCTGATCTTTCTTTGCTTCCTACAGGAGCCTCAACACATGCCATTTCGTATAATTGGGAGCTTCTCTGCAGAAGTGCACAGAGAGACACCTTGGAGGGCACTGGAATGGTTCCCTGGACCCTCTGCTTAGTGTTTCATAATGAGCTGTAGCCTTCCATGGGCCTCCCTAAAACACCTTTTATAAGTAGTCACAGAATAGTTGACTTGTATTTTTTTTTTATTTCTCTTAGGCTACATATGCTGCCCAGCAGTCCAGGGATTCTCAAAACTTTTATTAAAATTTCATACATTTCAGCAATGTAACGCAGCCAGAAGTTTCTGTGAATTCTAGTCAAAGATATTCTGAGCACCAGCCTTATAAATAACAAGTGGCTTTTCTGTTTCCAGTTAAGAAAGTTTTACACCACTTTAACATTCTTCTTCAGTGAAGTGAAATCTACTGTTCTCTCTTCATTATAGTACGGAGAATGGAAATAAAACTGACTTCATTAGGCTTGTTGATATCACTTTTATTTTCCTCTGAATCTCTTCAAATAGAAAGAAAAAAATGTAAGAATTCTTTTATTGCTATACTCTTCTTTAAAATCATTGCCTAAAATAACTCTCTAATGTAGAGTAACTTTGATATTCTAATATCCCATAGACAGCTATTTGCTGTTTAATACAGCCTTGAAAATTACATGGAAAATTAAACCATCCAAATAGCTAAGATACATTAATGTAACATTATACGTCTGACAAACTCACTCAAGCTAAAAATAAGTAGCATTAAATCAATAAATCCAAGCTATTTACATAATTGGTTCAATCTTTTAAAAGTCTGCTTTGCCACTCCCTGTTCATTTTGTTTTATGCTACACACATCATGGTTAATAGAGTTTTAATTAATTTGTAGGCAGTGCTTCTTTAAGGAAAAGGAAGAAACTACTTATTATTAAGGATATTTAACATTTGGACATAACCTTCCATGTTTATATGACTTTTGCTTGTATCATCTCATTGGAATCCTTTGACAACTATTTCTATTTTATAGTCAAACTGAATAATGATCAGAGATACTAGGTGATTTCTTCAAGACCACCCAGCAAATTAAAGGTAAAACTGAGATAAAAGACCAGGTCACCCAGTATCCATGTTCTTAATATTCCACAGCCTCTCAAATTTTTATATCACAGCCATAAAAAGTGAACATTTAAAATATTTCGAATTTACTTCTAATCATTTAGTTCTCCCTATATCATTCATTTCTTTAAGAAATAGTGCTCCAATAAAGGGTTTTAAAATATATAATCCTATATTTTATTAAAAAATGAGAAGCCATGTTTTATTTATCCTGCATCTTTTTCATCCTTTGTGCAACCATTGCCCTTTTTATAGAGAATTCTTTATATGATAGATTTTGAAAAGAATCCCCCAGCCCAGATGTCTTTTCCACTGCCTATTATTTCTTTATTTGAAAAAAAAAAATCGTATGTAATGCAGCCACCCTAAGAAATAGGTCACACATTTAAGAAGTATCAAGCAACATTTTAGGGAAAGAAGGTAATAGATAATCAACTAGCAAACCTGGTGAGATCTCAAGTCCAAAGAGAAATAGTGTTCAGGGTCTGTCTCATCTTGTTTTTGTGTGTTTGTGAATTGCAGGCCAAGGTACAGAGTACTTCTGAAGATTGGAGGAAGGACAAAAGGCAGCCTTGAGGTACTGAAATGGAATGTCTGGTGTAAAGGCCCCTACTTCATTATTTGCCTGGAGCCTCCCTGCTCTAAATAGAGTTCATTTTATGGAGCACTAATGCTATTAGGTGACCGTGAGAAATCCTGAGGCTACTTGCCCTCTAACCTCCAAGCCACTGAGTGCACTAATTCAATATCCTGAGCACTGTTCTTGACCCCTTTCTTGCTGTGAAAAGTTTGAGTCCTCATATGGCATTAGGGAAAATGAGGAATTCAGCATTAGGGAAAACCTTTGTAACAGGTCAATGCATCTTTGATTAAAATTACCAGGACACTCAACTTTCCTCCAGTGTGCTTTAACACAGAACAACCCAGGACTTCTTATAGGCTCTCTGGCCTACAACACAGCCAAGTTTCAGCTGTGATAGAGTTCAGAGCACTGCACATATTCAAGGTTTCTCTCCTTCATTTTTACAACTGATCTGTGACAAATGATGAAATTTTCAGCATGAAATCTGCCATTGAGGCATCCATCTTTCTTTATGATATGTTATCAGGCCCTGCTACCCTTCAAGCCATAAATAAAATTGCAACTTTCATCTGCATTTCAAAATGAGGTGGAAGTATAAAAATTAAACATTTTCATTTTATTCTGGGTATCAGTCACTCTGTATGCTCCAAAAACAGCAACAGAGACTTCCCGCTGCCTCTCCTTCAGAATGATTTCTTGGAAAGGCTATAAGAAAAGAATAACTTCTTATGAGCACATCTACAACACATATAATTTATGACTCTACCTACCTTTTCAGCATCAAAATAGAGTTCCCCTACAGCCTGGAAAAAAACAAAACAAAACAGGACTCCAGAGTTTTCTAACTGCATGGGTTACCATCAAACAAGTAAAACAAAATACAATCGCCACCTTCAACATATGGGGAAAATGCCACTTAATTCCCATTAGAATTTGGAGAGTTCAATTTTAGAAAATAAGGATTATATGAGAACATGGTCATATAAATACCTATTTAACATGTCACATACAAGGGAAAAATCAGACCAAAGTAAAAGTATTTTAAGATAGTCTATTAAAAATCCATGTCTTTATCCATAAGAAAGTGGTCCAGAATTTGCTCCCACACTGTGTTTATATATTTGTGTGTTGGGCGGTGGCACTGTGTTTATGGATGAGGGTGTGTATTAACATTTTTCTTTGGAATTTAAATTTAGAAAAAAAGTACTCAGATCCTGTTGGGTAACTAAATGAATCAACCTGTCTAAACTATTTTTTTTTTTACAAGAACTATATCTACATTCCAGCATCTTGAAACTATTGTAAAAACACAGACCAAGAAAATTAAATTAATCCCCAGTGGGCTGTAAAGGTTGCTGTTAATAATGTTCATCTGAACTTAAGGCTTCAAGTATTGCACGTCTGTCAAATAAAGGAGACAGACAGCAAGGAGGGGCAGCAAGGAGAGGCTTGAAACAAGGAGAGCGCTTTCAGCTCCAACAGGTACAAATTGCAGATGGGAAAAAGATTGTTAGCAAAATAAATTATTTCCTGCCCTCCTGTAATTTTTCACAATCTGTGTGGCAATGATTCCACTGCTGACACTGTCAACATGTTCTTAGCATCTGTAGTCATTTACTGTGACCTAGTGGGTAAAGCAACCCTCTTCTCCAAATAACCAAACACCAGATTCTGCATATTGCAAAAACGCCTTCTGCTTTCCCAAGTGTACAATGGAATTAGAAGAACGGAATCGGTCCAAACACTGCATTTATTTAACAAGGTGGTTATACAGAGAGCAAGTGTTTATGAAGTCTCTTCTTATTTCCAAACTTCTGGTTCAATTTATAGCAAAACAAGTTCTAAACTGCTCTCCCAGGAAAACATTTTGCAATGATATTCCTCCCTGAACCTCCCTGAACACACACCAACACACCCCCACACATCCTTATCCTTGATTCTGTCCTCTTCCTTTCCTTCGGAAATGAAGCATCCCAATCTGTTTGTTGTTGTTATTTTTATTCTAAGTAGCAATAAGAAGAGTAAAGCCATTTTCTGGGCATGGGGATGGGGAGTCAATATATAAACACAGGAACAGTCTGAAATCACAAGCATATACTACTAAAAAAAGAGGGGGGTATGCATTCTGAATCCTGCCAACTTAAGAGTAGATCATTCTGAATAATGTTACACTTTGGAGCTTGGGAGAAAGCCACCAATATCCTGTTTGGAAGACAGTGGATCTAGACTGAAATTAAATAATGGCCCTTCTGAGTAGGTCTTTTTGAAGAGAATGTTGTACAGATTCAGCACAATCCCTAAAGAACAAAGCAGGAAACATATGAAGAGTTAACACAACACCAGGGCCTGAGGTCAAGGTCAGTTAACTCTTGTGATGATGACCAATCCTCTTACCAAAGGTCATGCAACATCACTAAATCGTATAGTTGCAGGAGTCTTTAAGGAGACTCTTGTTTGTTAATGATGCGGAAATTCAGAGTTCGAATTAAATAACTTCTTCAGAATTAAAAATGAGTCGAACAAGAACCTCCATCCCTGCTGTGAGACCAGTATCGAGTTGTGACTGTCTGTCCTTTATTAGGCTGTTTACTCAGAATCACAAGGCAGCTCAGCTGGTTGGCTTTACTCTAGCCTTCCCAAGGATGTGAAATTAGAAATGGAAAAAATCATTCTATAAAACCAACACTGTATTTTATATATGCACTCACGTGCATATATAAACAAGGGCGATGATTTCAGGGAACAAGTTTACATATTGTCTTTAAGAAGAAAAAGATCCAAAAACATTTGAATGGTGGTGCATCCAAAACTAAAATCAGGAGAATACTGGCCATGAAAACAGATCATTCTCTCAGCTGACCACACTTTCCTCCTTCACCCTTATTTGATCAGGGAGAATTCGTTAAGTTTCCATACATGAGGAAGTCGGAAGAAATGCTGCTCACTTAGGTGTCCAGCACAAGATAACCTGTGAGGAGCAATGTGAGAATAGCTAAATATGCTCTACTTGCCATTACCTCAGCTGATCTGAACAAAAGTGTGTTGTCTTGCACCCTCTGGTTCCCTAGCGAGTGACAGGATATAACATACTCTCAGTATTAATTTAACCAGTCACATATGAGAGCTTTAGAACCAGTGACCCCCCCCCCCACCCACTGCACTACATCAAGCAGCCACATATTGTCCCAGTGTAGACAGACTGTCACTTGCACTGCAGAAGCTGTCATAGGATAGAAAAAGTCATCTGAGTGTCTGACAGCCAGACAGCCTTCTTGAGAGGGAAGAGCACCCAGGTCAAAGCCCTTGCCTAGAGTTCAAATATTTTTCTGTTAGAATAACAATCCTGACTGAATTGTCAGTGTTCTTGAATATATTTTCCTTGGTTTAAGGTTGTTTTGTTTCAATAAGTGGTTAGTCATTTTTGAGTCTAAGTGAGAGACAAGAGTTTTCTAAGAAGTTTCTTCTTCCATCAATGAACTTTCTGTTTCTAAAAAAGGTTATAGATGATTCAAATATTTTGATCAGTGGTATTCTGGAAGATGGCAACTGTACAAGGCAGGAAACAAAAGCCTGCCTGGTAACCATCTTTCTAGATGGTGTTAAGAATACTGGGGTTTGAATAAGCATGTCTCTCAATCAGAACAATAACACTTTGTCTTACCCACGAAAAGATAGACATTTTATGAAATATAAAAGGATGTGAGTGGAATGAGAGCAATCAAATGAGAATATACTTTTTTATATCAAGGCTAATTTCAGTTTAATTTTTTCAACAAGAAGTTGTTATGTGAACAACTAGAGAAATTGAAAGACAAAGCCTAGAAAACTTGCAAGAAAAATGTGCTTTGTAAACAAAAAGAAATAGCAAATTAAACAAACTTCACCTTATTTATTCTCCGGATGAAGACACATTCACTCTCATTAATTTGTGTTTAAGGGGAATGTTGGTATTTATCATAATTTTAATAACACTACTGTTCAGATAAATTAGCATGGGACTGGCTTGGTAATTTAAGGTTCATGGTTGAGATCCCTTCCCATGATAGAGGTCAACCTCATCTCAGCAAATCCATTACAAGCCCATTCAACAGCATTTTCCAAATAACTTTTTAAAAATCTAATGTCCTAAATAGAATCCAAACAGTATTAAGGATTGTTTGGTTTGTTTCAGCTTGATAGGGGTGGGGATAAAGTTTTAGCCTTCACTGTGACTAGATTATAATGTTTTGATCTGTAGAATGACTTTTTAAAATTTATTAATTTGCTCTAATTAGTTAGTAGAATGCATTTTGACACATTGTACACAAATGGAGCACGACTTCTCCTTCCTCTCTGGCTATACTTGGTGTAGTCACACCAGTAGTGTAATCATACATGAATATAAGGTAAAAATAATTTTCATCTCATTCCACCGTCCTTCCCATCCCCTCACCCCCTCTTTTCCCCTCACTACCCTCTGCACAATCCACAGTTCCTTCATAAAATGATTTTTTAATATCTATGAGGTCCAAAATTTTTGCTAAGTTTTGGAGTGAGCTTGGAAAGTGGACTATAAATGCAGCATCTGATGGCTAAGGCAGAATGCACTTGTTCAGGGCAAGGAGGGGTAACAGGAAGAACGGGAAGTAAGCAAGAACACCAAGCAAGGGAGATGCAGAGCATGAGCTTAGTTCAGAACTGTCATGCCTTCTTGGCTCCTTTCATATCCTGTAGAGGATTGCTATCAACCTTAAAGGAGACTCTCCCAGGTTGAAAGCTGTGGCGTAGTGGATAAGGGAAAGTCCTGTGGCTGGGATAAGGTCTAATAGGCTCCCCCAGGGCTGCCAGCCTGTCTCCAGGACAGATTGACATAAGAGGAATTTGTTGTTTTTCCTTATGGGACAGAAATGGGTGAATCTCAACCATTGCATGGGCCTCTTTTATGTATTTTCCTACCTGAATTTTTTCATAACCATTTTAAATCACATATCTTGGCTGATTTGACTTTTAGAAATGATAAACTTCTTAGCTAAAATTAGAAGTCCTGAGAGGAAAATCAGTATCCATAAGGGGCAATGGCAGTATTATTAGATTCGTGATAGAGTCCTCAAATTTAGCAAATAAAAATATAATGTTCCCTTGTTGTATGATAAATAATGTTTCAGCATAAATTTATTTCATGTAATATTTGGCATATAGTTACATTAAAAATTATTCACTCTTTATCAGAAATTCAGATTTAACTGTCTCATATTTATTAGCAGCCCTAGTGTAGGGTTTCAGAAAATCTAAAACAGTAATATATTACTTACCTCTCATTTTTCCCCATAGATTTCAGATATAAAACATGGGAGAATTATCTTCCATTATATTCACCAATTTAATTATGTCAAGAACAGCATAATCCGAGAGTATTCAAATATAAAAGAGAACTAGAAAATTAGATAGAGTTAAACATTTTCCATCTCTAACCATTTTCCTACATAACTAAAAATAAGACTCTTCCAATAATGCATAACTAATATTTTAAAAAATCTTTTTTCTTTTCTCTTATTCACGGCAGTAGGATTTTGCTTTGAAATTCTAAGTATTATCAAGTTTTTTATTTGTTCTTTTTAGTCATACATGACATTAGATTTCCAAGTTTAAGTTGGGAGGTCCTTCTTGTTTACTAAAGATGAAGTCTTAGACATCTTCACACATATACATAAAACAAGTTACACTATGGTCTATACAGCAAAGATTAACCAAAGAGTAGTTTAATCTTATACTAAATGTCAGTTGTATCATTCATTAGGTCTAAGGCTCATACTTCTAAAGTTGCCTTGGAGAAATAATAGAGAAGAATAAACGTAGATACACTTAACATCATGTCAGAAGAGCTAAAACCCCAACACCTACCTCTTATCCCAAAATGGAGAATAACTAACTGAATCCCTTACAATTTGTAGAACGAAGGGAAGAGGTAAAAAACAAACAAACAAATAAATAAATAAGAAAATAAAAAGAACATGTCTGCATGAGTTAAAAATATTCTGAAAAATAATTGCAAATCTCATATCCACAACATGCTGGCACAGGAAGGCCCTTAAAATGGAAACCACTTCTCCAAGCAAGACAACCAATACCTTGCCTGATTTACTACCTAACACAAGACTAAAAAGGGACAAATGGCACAGTCTAGATCTCCAAATGTCAGGATGACAAATGTTATTTCTCTATTTCAAAGGACAAATCATTGGTGCAGAGAATAACAAAATTTCAAAAGCTCTCTGGCATAGTATCCTGAAAGGATATTAAAGTAAAACAGTAAATCCTCTCCTGGAGGAGGAACCTGTACCACAGGAATGACACAACATACAAAGTGGAGGCAGCAGGACATGCACACAGGAATGGAGAAGAGAATTGTCCTTCATAGCAGTGGAGGCTTAACCCTGGAGCATACTCTGTGGGTGAAAGGTGAGTTAGGGAGGTGTTTGTTTGTTTGTTTGTTTGTTTTAGAATTTAAGACAGGAGGTGGGCCTTTTCTAAAGTGTGGCCATTGTTTTCCTCATAAAAGGTGCTACTTCCTAATCATGGGACTGTCACCTCTGGCAAGCTATTTAACCTTCCTTGCCTCCATTTCTTAATCTGGAAGTGAGAGTAATAATAGTGTTTCAAATACAGTTGTTAGGGGGAGAAAATGAATAAACACTTTTAAGGTTCTTAGAATAGTGCTGGGCACATCGAATACACTAAAAACTACTGGCTATTTCAAAAAGTGTTTGATAGGAATTTCAAAGAGTTTGGGACCCTGGTTATTAATAATAAAAGTAATCATCACAAAAACTAACTATGTGGGGTATAGCAATTCACAAGCAATCACAAGTGTTACCTCATTTAATCCTTCTGACCTCCTTGTGAAACATATTGTCTGATCCTATTTTATCAAGAAGTAAAGAGGTCTTCCCAAGATCCTGTGACCAATCCATGTCACCCATGAATAATAGCAGCCACTGGGTGTTTTTCTAAACTCTTATTAATCTCTGGACACATTTTAATGTGGTAGCTTATCAGGTTCTGCACTCTTGCTTGACCCACGTTTTTTGGTCCTTTACTCCTCACTGACGCTGCAGAAAACAGGCAGGATAAGGAACAAGAAGAAAAGTATCACTTCAAACACTCCAAATTTCAGCATCAGACTTTGGCAGAGTCACAAGACCATAACCAAACTGTTTGGGCACGTTTCTAAATTAAGCAACAGAAATAATTCCATCTTGCTCTCTGTCAGTCATCTTTTCACCCCAGCATAATTACAAGGTTTTCTCCTATGAATATCAGTTTTTAAATAATTTATGCAACTGTGTACAGCTCAACTACAAGTTTAAATGAAAATTTTGATAAATGCAAGTAATTGATGTTAATTTACATATTCTTCAATGATTATCATTGGTTTCAGGTAAATAGTCTGAGGTTCTTTGCCACATCTTAAATAATCAGAAATGACAGAGCCTCCATGAAACTCTTTGAAAGGTCAATTCAGGACAGAGACAAATAGTCTAGGCAGAGCCTGAGAAAGTGTCAGCAAGGCCCATGAAATCTGAAGAACTTCATTACGATAAGCAAATGAGCAAAAGTCCTGAGCAATTCATTTTCATAGAAATGAGATTAAAACTATTTGTTCATTTATAAATATTAATTAACTTGTAACATGTGCCAGGCACTGCTCAAAGCAACACAGATTCTGTGGAGAGAAGTTAAAGACCTGGCCCTGCTCCATGGGAGTGCATGGTAACAGGATTAGATCCCATCTGGGGGAACAGAGAGAGTGCCGCTGCACAAGTGAGAGTTATGATGAGCTATGAAGGGATATTACAATGAAAAACATGGAAGGAATAATATTTAAGAACTTGTAACAAAGGGATGGAAAGTAACTGGAGCAGAGGGAGTCTGTGGAAGCATCATGATAGATGAGGCTGGGCCCATGATTCACACTAATGACTTTTTTATTCTAAGAGTGCTGGAGGTTTAAGCAAGAGCTGAAGAAAGGGTAGGTGGGGTGACATTATCAGCATTGGGAAGGTTTTTCCAATAATTATCTGGGTAAACCTGATAGAAGATGGTTGCAGTGGAGTGAGAGATGACAAGAGCTTGGGGGAGAATGGATGGCATGAAGGGAGTAGGTTATATATAGGAAGTAGAATTGACAGGACTGGATGATGGATTGGATATGGACTTATTTTATCAAGTCTAACTGGCATAAAGAAATGGTGTCTAGTACATAATAGCCCTTAAATATTTGTGGAATAAATTTGGAATGAGCAAATACAAGGACAAGGGCAATGAGGTGTCAAGAATGACTCCTGAGATTGTAGATGGCATATCATAGATAATCCATTATTCCAGGCAATAATGGAATACCCAAGAATAAGAGTAAGCTTGAGGTAAGAGTGCAAAATTTTAATTTTTATCTTTTTGATCTTGTCTTTGAGTTATTGAAGAAAGATGTCAAAAAACAGATTGGATAACATGGAGCCAGGAAGAGAAGTCTCACTTATAGATGTAAATTTGAGAGTCACTTGTTTATAAGAAGTAATTAAAATTTAAGCATAAATGCTATTGCCTAAGGAGAGGCCACAGAGAAGAAGATGATCCCAAAGCAAGCTCACAAAAGCATTATTACCCAGAAAAAAAAATGTAGTGGAAAAGGAGTCTGTAGAGAAGTGTGGGCACAGATAGGAAAGCAAACCAAGACACTGTTTTCAGACAGTGACCACTAGTGTTGAATGATATTCAAGAGTCATGCATGATCAGACCAAAATAATGATATAAATACAAGTAGTTCAGATTAAATAGGATAATTGGGTGAATTGAAGACATAAAAACACGGTATTTATGCAATTGGAAAAAAAATAATATGGGAATTGAGAATGAGGGAGGAGCTCAAATGATAGGACATAGGATGTAGCTCCCTGGTGGAGTACCTAGCATGTATGAGACTCTGAGTTCCATCCTCAAGGACACACACATAGACGCACACAATCATCTCTGGATTCCTTAGAAAACCTAATACAATGAAAATTGTTGTTAAACTGTAGTGGCTCCCTCTCCTCTACCTTAATTAAGCTTCTTCAGAGACCCTCACCATAACTGCTCTTGTTAACAGAATATCAGCAAAGATTTCTGCAAAAGAGCTCAGTGTGGTTAGAACGTCCTATTTCCAGTCACTTGGTCTTGCAAAAGCTAAGTTTAACTGCAGATTGATGATGTTACTGCTGCTTTTGTGGTAAAACACGTAAAACCTCTGATTGTTCTAAAAAATGAGACAAAAAGCACTTTCTGAAAGCTCAAAGGAAAAAAATACATTTATGTGGACTCCTGCAAAAATGTAAACCTCCAACACCTCCCAAAGATATAAAATTCAAAGAATTCCTAGACTTATGATACAGAGCAGGAAATTTCAGTCATGAACCTCTGGATCAGCTGCAGCCAATAAACCTGCTTTCTGTGAATTTGTTGGGTGTCCAGATTCATCAGCTTCATCTGTCCTACATCAATAGTATATTGCTTAGAGAATATGAAAGAGGAAAAGAATATGCACATTTTCAGTAGAGATGCAACTTTTAATAATTTATGTCTATGGTTTTTGAATCTACAGACAGAGAACCTAAGGATAGAATAACCAGCTGTACTCCATATTGTCGAGGAAAATCCAGTGATTTGGAGTTGGGGCATACAAGATCTTTAGATAAATGTATTTGATTCAATGCTCTTTCCACCATACCATCTATCCTTCTTACTGATAAAATATATCTCAAAAATATATTTATTGGCCAACAGGTCCATGCAAAAGTGCTTAACATCACTAATCATCAGAGAAATCCAAAGAAAAATCACAATGAGATATCACCTCACTCCCAAGAAATGGCTATTATCAAAAAGAATAAAAAGATAAGAAGTACTGGTAAAGATGTGGAAAAAAGGAAACCCTTCACAGTGGGAAGGTAAATCAGTGTGCATTCACTGTGGAAAACAATACAGAAGTTTTTCAAAAAATTGAAAATACAAATATCCAGAAATCTCACTACTGAGTATATATCCAAAGGAAATGAAATCAATATGTAGAAGAAACATCTGCTCTCCTCTGTTCAATGCAGCACTATTCACAGTAGCCAAGAAATGGAGACAATCTAAGTGTCCCCCAACTGATGAATGGTTCAAGAAAATGTGCTACATATACACAATGGACTTCTATTCAGCCATAAAAAAGAATGAAAGTCTGCCATTTGCAACAACATGGATGGAACTGAAAATCATTCTCTTAAATAAAAGAAGCCAGGCACAGAAAGATAAGTACCACATGATCTCACTCATATATGGAATGGAAGTGCAGAGTAGAGGCAGGGATGAGTGGCAGGGAGGGCAGAAGAAGAAAGGATGATTAATTAATTCAAAGTTATTTTTAGAAAGGAGCAAGTATTTCTGGTATGTGACTGCAGGATACAGTGACTATATATGTCAATGATGGACTGCACATTTGAAAAACCTGAAGAAAGTATTTTGGAAGATTTCACCATAAAGAAATGACAAATGTTTAAGGAGATAGAAATATTTAACCAGATTTAAACATTATGATTATATTCAAACACCACCTGGTACCACATTATTATGTATAATTTTCATGTTTTTTTATTGTTTTTGAGCAATTTTATTGGTTCTTTTTAGATAGATAGATAGATAGATAGATACACACACACATACTAGTAGGACTCATTTTGACATAGTTATAAAATCATAAAATATAATTTGTTCTAATTTAGTCCCCAGTACTTTCCTGTTCCCTCCTTCCCTCCCTCCCCATTTCCTTCGCTATCTTCCACTGATATTTCTTGCTATTTACTTATAGTTTTTAATTAGTGTATAAGTTAATATATATATATATATATATATATATATATATATATATATATATATATATATATTGCTAAGACAATTCTATACATGTGACTGTTCTTTGTGGGAACAGTTTTAAAAAGGCACTAGAGCAAATATTCAAATCAGAGGAGAAACAGAAACCATCACTTTTCACTTTTTTCTTCTTGATAGATAAGATACAGAGATGAATTAACTGATGGATGAACAAATATATCTATGAATACAGTTTTTGCCTTTTTACATTTGTATCTTAATCTACAATTAGCAAATGGTAAAAGAGATATTTTTTTTTAATTTGACAAAGAGCCTTGTATTTAAAATACACAGCTTCCAATATTCCTGGCTTGACCCATCTCACAATTCCATGAGTTTCTTAAGATGCTTACAGTGTTGTTGGTTTTTTTTCTCCCCTGAGGGACCACTACCAAATGTTTCTAAGTTCCTATGAAACCACAGGGCATACATCTGAGGCCTATAAATAAACCTTTTGTTTGTGACTCAGGATCAAAACTATATCATCAATTAAATTGTCCACTCAGGTTATGCTGAAGCAAAGCCCACATGCCATAATTTCACTTTTAAATGTTGCAGCATATCTCTAAAAGATAAGGTCTTTTCTTTAAAGATAACTCTACCATCATTATAACACCTAGGACAAACTTTCTTGATTTCTATTTAATACTTTGCTGTTGCATTGGTCAGAGAAAATGTGAACACAAGACATGAATCAAATAATTATGACCTGTGACTTTAAGTTCCCATTACAGTTCATCACAAATGAGGGAGAATATATTATGTCCAAATCCACTCAAGTTCATGACAGGTTTTTGTTGTTGTTGTTGTTGTTGTTGTTCAATAATTACTTCTTTTATATTCTTCTATCAGTGTTCCCCCTACTTATATCAACATTTCTCCATCAAAAGGCTTTGCCTGGTGGAACAGATACCTGAGTCCTTTTCTACTAATTAGTGTTTAAGTACCTTAATTGGAGAATGGCATCTTCTAGCTGCAAATAATCAGAAAAGAATGCAAACACAGCATTTTGTTCAGCTATTTCAAAATTGTTCTGCCATAACATCAGTAGTCCCCTGACAAGGGTACATAGAGAATTATTCCTATGCTTGAGATAAGTGCCTTGGAGATTTTCTGGGCTTCGAAATGCTAATCTAGGCACTATTGGAGGCTTTTGGTATCATTAACCATGGTGCAACACCATGTAGTGCTTTGAAACTGAGGGTGAGCTGCAGGTCCATTTTTGTCCATTAAGTCAATGTGTAGTGGCTAAATAGTAATCAATGGAAAGCAATATAAGTGACACTCTTGCTATGCAGACATATCCATATTCTACAGGAAAAGAATAATCTCCAATGGCATCCTTGTTTAATAGAGAACTTGTAGAAGCTTCTTCAACTTCTGAAACCTTATTCTCTGTCTCCTAGATTCCTAGACCTTAGAGAACCCTAGGATTTAAGGCTGCTATTTTCCTCAAGGTCTATGAGCAACTCCCTTTAATGCAATATTTTAATTGATAGGATGCATTGCAGAGAACGTAATTCAACCAACCTCTCAAGGTTCCTAAACCCATGGGAAGGTTCCCACCCCCATGATTAGACAGTTAATATGCCATAGTCTTTCCTATTAGAAGATTCTGAGTACCTCTCTCACTAGATTTACTGACACATCATTGAATGCTCTTATTTATTTGGCTGTTCCAGTCTGTTGACAATAAAATTAGAGTTCAGCCTTAATCAATCAGGAGAAATGTCCTCAAGCCTCCAGCCTAAGCCTCTTGTTGTAGTCTGATATAACAGAATTCTGCCTTGAGAAATTAAACAGGAGGACTCAAGGGGTGCATTCCTTTCCTTTGTCATGGCCCATTGTTCATCCTTCTTCATCAGGCCTTCTTGCAAAGGAGTGGCTTTGACCAGGCAAGAGTGGAGTATTGCTGGTTCCCTTGGATTAATACCAGTGAGCTTCAGTTTATTGCATAAAGCCAAGATTTGCTAAGATTTTAAATTATAGTTTTAAATATTTTAATGATAAAAGGGAAGTGAAATATGCCCAAGTTCTAGAAATTGAGTGTCAGCATAATAAGGAAGGGACCTAGAATTATTGTCTCCTTCAATGAATTAGTTCAAAGGAAAGAAGCTGTAAACTAAAAGTTCCTTGATCATGAAAAATGTAACTGCTATATAATATACCCCCAAACTTACTGCTTTATCTCCTGCCCTTTGAACTAATTGCAAGAAAATCAAGGGCAGCAGGTCTGGGGCTGATTTTGAAGTCATTTTGAGGTAATTTAAAGTAATTGGGATTTTTTTTATGACAGTTGCTATAAAGAAGAATATATAGCTTTGCTATGCCTTGTGACAGTTCTTTGAATTACACCTGCAGAATAAGAAGTATGAGGCCTGGCTGTTAATTTATAGCAATAAACCCATTCTACCACCATGGGCTAGCATTACAAATGAGCAAAGGATAAAAAACAGCCTCTGGGTAAATGAGATGTGCCTGTGAGTGCTCCTATCCAGCCCAGCCTCATTTCTACCCAAGTGCACATCCATACAGATTCTCATACGGCCCTCTGAAGCCAATCTGCATCATGGAGCCAAATGGCAACTCATCTGGAATCCCGAGTGCTAAGTGAAATGCTTAAAATATGCAAGGATCTTAATTAGTAAAGGATTAGAGAAAAAAAATAAGTGTTCTATTAATAATTAGACAAAATTGAAGCATGATGACAAATGCTCTGTCTCTGAGAAGCTTGCTGGGGGTAAAGCTTGTCAGTTGCTGCCTCCTTAGCACAAATTGCATTTGATCTCAGGAAGGGCTCTTAAGAGCAAAAGAGTATAAAGATGTTTTCAGTATCTCCTCTTCCCTTCAATGTCCCTGCTGTGTGGGCCCTGCCATAATTAGACACTGGCTTTTAGTGGGATGCTTTGAGTGTTCAATTAGGTTTCCTTTCTTCCTAGCAGTCCTGTTTTAATATGAACGAACACAAAGCCAATTATCTTTTAGAGGCCTGCTTTGAATTGCATTGACAGTCTTCCCACATGTTTGACAACTATCACCCTGAGACACTGTCCCTAATTCAGACATAGTGGAGAAAAAAGAAAAATGTCCTAAAGTTCTCTTTGAATCCAACTAAAAAGCATGATGCCTCTTGCTCTCTACAATGATAGACCAAACGTTTGATATTCAAAGTGTGTGCCATAGCAGCATCACATCTCCTGGGAGCTCTTTAAAAATGCAGAATCTGGGCCACACCTCCGACCAACTGAGCCAACATTGAACAAGCTCATGGGTGATTTTTATGTGCATAAAACCTTGAAAAACAATGACTTAAGCCCTTCAAAGTATCTGCAGTCATATATAACATTGAAGGGAAAATCTTTCTGATTTTGTCTCATCAAAATGCTAAACATAATAAGTAGTTTTAGCAATATTCAAAAACATAAGTCAGAATATAACTGTTTGGGTAGTCATTAATGAGGCCCACAAGGACTAGCAATTCTCCTCTCATTCTGAGTATTTGGAAATGTTGCAGTTTCTACTCCTTAAGCTTGGATATGCTGGGTGGTTGCTGTGGTCCTTGAAATGTTAGTGAAGGCAATAAGTGTCCTGTGGAGGCACCTAGGACCTGGAGCATCATTTTTTATGCTCTCTCTTCTACAACCAAAAGGTTCATGAAAGACTTTAATGTGGAAGTCCCATAAGAAAAGAGTAGAAACAGAAAAGGAAAAAAAAATAGTTTCATTTTTTGCCACGTCACCCAAACAATGGACATAAATTATAGAGTTTTAGCAATATTCAGGGAAATAAGAACTCTACCAACACCTAGAGGACAGCTGTCCTCAGAGAAATTTCTTGATCCTCACTAGATTTTATGTGAGTGAGAAGCTTCTGTGATGTACAGGCATTTTTCTTACTGCAGCATAATCTCATCTTTTCTGATTGCTACAACTATGTATAAATGAAATGAAGTAGAAAAAATCAATATTTACCCTTTGGACAATGGAGATATAAGGAGCTTACAGTTACAGTCCAACATACACTCAAAGGCATCAGTGTCACCCTAATATCCCAATTTCCATCACAGCATAGCACCATAACA
Source organism: Marmota flaviventris (assembly GCF_047511675.1). NCBI lineage: Eukaryota > Metazoa > Chordata > Mammalia > Rodentia > Sciuridae > Marmota > Marmota flaviventris. The sequence goes on from NC_092502.1 coordinate 48,407,698, forward strand.
TAATATATCTTGAGTTACTGCCTGTTAAATAGGGCAACAGTAGTTTATGGTTTAAGGGAGAGTGAAGAGGTTCTAATAAAATTCTGCACCTCCTCTTTTTCCTAAAAATATCCAAATATCCTGCTTTATATTCATTGAAAGCTTTATTCATCTGTTTCTGATGTGTCGAAAAGCTTCTACAGGTTACCCATAAAGCAAAGATGCCACTGGAGATTATTATTTTCCTGTAGAACATGGATATGCCTGGATAGCAAGGGTATCTTTCAGTTACACTGCTTTTCATTAATTGCTCTTTAGCCACCACTCATTGATTTAGTGGACAGAAATGGATCTGCAGCTCACCCTCAATTTCAAAGCATTAAATGGTGCTGCACCATGGTTAATGATACCAAAAGCCTCTGATGGTGCCACTGGAGAAAATCTCTGGGCACTATGCTGTTACTGACTGGATTTAATCAGTTACACTAATTTGCATTTAATAGTCAGCTATCCCAAGGATATTTCAAAGGAATACTTGTTTATAGAGAAAAAGGAAGAGTATTTTTTTTTCTAATGAGCATTTCAAGCTTGTTTGCTGTGAATTTTTGTACCCTGTCTGGCCTTCTCATATATCCCAACAGCAAGATTGGCTGTCAATTTGGACATGTCTCTCATCTATCATTTTAACTCCAAAAGAGTTATCTTCTTCTTTAAATTAAATTGTCATGTATTACAAGTCTAATTTTACAAACTTTCTCATACATATCCAAATTTCCTCCAAAGTGAATTATGTATATTTAAAATTTTGTCTTAATCATGCTTCTCTTTGTGAAATAAAAGTTCATGGCTCTTGTGGAAGTTTCTTTATTTTCTCACTCAAAGGAATTTATAGAATAACTAATGGGAGGATGTTGTTCTTTAAAATGTCATAAACCTTCAATGGTCTTAAGATTTCAAAATAGTTCATAGACTAGGATTTGATCCATTTTTATCTCTAATCCATAGCAATGGACAATTAGAAGATGATGCTATACCTTCCTCTAGTGATCATGCTTTCTAAATAAATAGAATATGGAAATTTCTTGAATACTAACATGGTAAGTTTAAGCTAAGCAGTAAATTAGTTGTAGGAATCATTTAAGTAAGATCCAACCAATCTCGTATCTTACATCAGGTAAACCCTATGTTGAAATAATACTTTAAATAATTAGTTGATTTATACATATGAGAGATTCATTGAGAAATTAATTTCTTCATTTTCCAAATATGTCTAGAATATTTGTAACCATCTAAAGATCATCTACATGATCATGTAAATTAGTGCCACTTTAGAAAACTCTTTGGTGATGTCTACTAAAGCTTAAAACATGCCTATCTTATTATCAAGTATTTCTACTCTTAAGTCTATGCCCAAGAAAAATGAATACATTTAACCCCTAAAATATATGACTGTTGAGAGTAGCACTTTTATAATATCTCCAAGCTGAAAAATAACCAAATGGCCATAATTAGTATGATAGATAAATAAACATGGTACACAGGAAGCAGACAGCTCTGCTCACCAGGGTCAAATGTAAACCCCCAAAGCATATCCCCAGTGATGTATCTTCTCCAGCCATACCTTAAACAGTTACTTCACAGTTAATCTCTATCAGGGGATTAATGCACTGATTGGCTTACAATTTTCATCATCTAATCATTTCACTCCTGAACCTTTTTTCATTGTCTCACATATGAACTTTTGGGGGACACCTCATATATAAACCAAAGGAAAGCCCATTTCATATTGCCTCATGAACGAAAACCTTTGGAAATCGTCTTCAAGTATTGTTTCTTGGAAATCCTGGTAATTTACTAATCTGTAATCCAGAAATAATAATACATTAAATCACTGGCAACCCTTAAGATCTTGGAGATATTTGTTTCCAAGTAGTCAAGCAGAAAAAAAAAACAAAAGATCTTGAAGCAACAGGTTATGTTATTTTTATGAGGAAGTAAAGAAAGTTGTGGGTATGGGGGCAGGCACCTATCCATAGTATGTTCTAGAGAGAGTAACTTTAACATTCACACGTAAAGCATACACTCCAGAGGCCTGTAGGTCATAAGAGCAACATGTGAAGTCTTCACTCTTAGATTTGCTTTAACTTCCTTATAAGGACTGCATGCTAAATGATTGCAACACTGGAGTTCCTGATTTGCTTTACCGTTTGATAAGCTTGTTCTACAAGCCCATGTTTTGCCCAATACAAACACAAAATGCCTCCAGTTCTCTTACATAAAACCATGCATCACTTAACAACAGAGATACATTCTGAAAAATGTGTTATTATGCAATTTTGTCATTATGCGAACATCAGAGTGAACTAGTCAAACTAAGATAGCTCTGATGTCAATAGACAGTGTAATCTCATGGCACCACCATCACACATGTGGTCCACCATTGACCAAAACGTTTTTATGTGGCATATAATTGTATATATGCATATAATAAATACATCTGTATACTTAATTACATGCATGTTATAAACATGTGTGTGTTGGAAACATTCATTGCCGAAAGCCACTCACACATATACCAATATTCTGATACTTTTAACCATCCAGTAGGAATTTGGAGGAATTTCTACTTCATTCAACTACTCATGTAAATATTAGAAAGACATGCAAAAGTATTTGGTTCCTTTTTGCTCATAATCATAATACTCATTTTGAGGTTTTGTCATAATAAACATGGCTCTAGAACTTTTAGATTATTAAAGTAAAATATTAGTTGGTAAGCACATACACAGAGATTAAAAAAACTGAAAAAGTGAGTCATTCTAGTTGAAGAGGGACAAATTCATTCATTAAATATTGCTTTCTCCTAAAACTCCACTAAAACCAGAGTAAAAGGAATTTTTTAAAGGATCGAGTGAAGAGGAGAGACCAGCAATACAACACTGAGTACTGCAGAGGAGATGGATGTATAATAGTTGACTCAGTAGATAGGAAAAACGTGAATCCCAAGCCAATATCGGAGAAAATTGTGGAAGGACCTTATTTTTACCACAGACTCTGAAAGATCAGGAGTTGGTATCATTCAACATCTCTGGAAACATGGGAGAACTAGGGAAGTGGCTACAATCAAAAATACTGCAGGAAAACTGAGAAACACATCTTTAATCAAACCCTCTGATTCAGGTTGCTGGACACCTTCTTTCCCTGATGTCAGAAGTAATTTGTGGTTTGAATCTCTGAATCTCTTCAGGTCAAGAGCACTGTGCATAGTTGAGAGCATATGTCTCTATCTATAATTCTAATCTGTGCATCTGTATTACTTCCCAATTTTGGAAGGACAATTGTAATTCATTTCCAGAATCCCAGCAACCAGACTTCCATCCTCCAAGCAGATTGGAAGACTCTTCTTTAGATAATCTAACCCAAAAGAAAACACATGGAGATATTTTCCTTAGAGACTATCCCCACAAACATGAAAGTAACTCTATATGAAAGAATAATGACAAGCCACATACATGGGGGAGGGAGGAAAATGTTAGCTTTATCATTAATGGATAGTCAACAATGACCAGAGATTTCAGAAAATGTGTTACTTTAATCTGGAAGATAGAAACCAAACAAGTCTACTGAAGAATGAAAGAAAATATTGGCAAGAGAAAAATTCTTTTTTTTTCAATTTATAAAGAGAAGAGATTTATTTATCTAACAGTTCTGGAGGCAGGAAAGATTGTCTAGCTATATCTGGTATGGGTCCCATGATGTATCAGAACCTGGTAGGTGGCTTAACAAAGAGGACCAGACACCTGTGATTCCCACAAGTAAAGCCTTAATCTATTCATAAGGGTAGATTCCTCATGATGAGAAGAAATTCTTAATTTTTAACAGGATTCTCAAAGAATGAAAGAAGATACTGATTGCTATCCAAACTTAACATTATAAAACAGAGGATCTAGAGCACAAAACTGCACATAAAAAGTGGGCCAAGGGGAAGAAACTTTTCTGGAAAGGAAGAGAAGAAATACCAGGGGAAGAAGGTTTTTCATTTGAATCCATCCCACTTATTTATTCTTAATTTTATTTCTTGCACTATAAGAGGCTTTTTAAAGAAGTCAGGCTGGACCTATTCTGACATGATGGAGATTTGGGACTATTTTTCTTCTGTTAGGCACAGGGTCTAATTTCTAGGTCTTTGATCCACTTTGGGTTAAGTTATGTACATGGTGAGAGATAGATGTTTAATTTTATTTTGTTACCTTTGGATTTCTAGTTTTCCCAGCACCATTTGTTGAATAGGTTATCTTTTCTCCAATGTATGCTGTGGGCACCTTTGTCTAGTATGAGATAACTGTATTTATGTGGGTTGTCTCTGTGTCTTCTATTCTGTACCACTGGTCTACATATCTGTTTTGGTGCCAATACCATGCTGTTTATGTTACTATGGCTCTGAGGTATAGTTTAAGGTCTGGTATTGTGATGCCCCCTTCTTCACTCTTCTTCCTAAGGATTGCTTTAACTATTCTGGGTCTCTTATTTTTCCAAATGAATTTCATGATTGCTTTTTCTATTTTTGCGAGGTATGACATTGAGATTTTAATTGGTATCATATTGACTATAGATGTCCTTCAATAGATGAATGGATAAAGAAACTGTGGCATACATACAAAATGGAATATCAGCAATATACAAGAATAAATGTACGACATTTGCAGGTAAATAGATGGAGTTGGAGAATATCACGCTAAGCAGAGTAAGCCAATCCCCCAAAAGCCAAAGGCTGAATGTTTTCTCTGATAATTTTTTTTTTTTTTTTGCTAATGTATAATGTGGGGGGTAGGCCTAGGATGAGTGAGGAACTTTGGATTAGGTAAAAGGGAGAAAGGGGAGGGGAAGGGGCATGGGGATAGGAAAGATGGTGGAATGCGATGAACATCATCACCCTAGGTACATGTATGATTGCACAAATGGTGTGCCCTACTTCATGTACAACCAGAGAAATGGAAAATTGTGCTCTATTTGTATACAATGAATTGAAGAGCATTATGCTGTCGTGTATAACTGATTAGAACAAATAATTTTTTTAAAAAATCAAGAGATACAAAACACCTATGAAGAGATAAGGGAATCAGAAGGAATAATTCCTGAGATGCTGCATATAAGTCATAGATTTCCTGAAGAGAAAGAAAAGAAACAGAGAAGGGGAAATGACCAATACAAAAATTTATTTTGAATTTTCAGATTAAAGTGGTTCAGTGAGCCCAAAACAGCAGATGGAAAGGCAGTTAAACTAAGGCATATTTTGGGTTTTTTTTTTTTTTTTAGAATATTGGTGACAAACAGAATATTTGTCATGTTTCTTATACAGTGATGGAAAATGTCAAGAATGCATCATATAGATAGTATAAAAAATAAGAATGGTTTTGGACTCCTTGATAACAACCCTAAAAACCAGATGACAATAAAGAAATACCTCAAAAGTCTAAAAGATAATGATTTACAAAATAGAATTTTATACCTAGCAAAATTATAGAGTATGAAGGAAAAATGAAGACATTTTCAAACTTGAAACAGCTTTTCAAAAATGTATATTAATTTCACCCTGTCTGAAAAAGGTCCTGGAAGATATATACTAACAAAACAATAAAGATTAAGCAAACAAGAAGACTTGAGCATCAGAAAACAGGAGATCTAGCCCAGAAGAGAATCAAGGAGTACTCAAGATAAACAAGAAGAGCAGGGGTCAGCTGTGCACAAGCATATACACCAATTAGTTCACGTTAGAGAAGTTCAAGTTAACATCTCAAGATACAGATGTTAAGGGTCCTATGCATTTAGTTCCATATATCAGGGGACAGATGCCTGGACACAGCTGGCAAAATTTCTTGTATATTTTCCTGGTTTGCCTTGATCATGTCCTGATGAAGCTCCTCCTCTCCTTTGAATTCCCTGTATCCTAAAGCAGCCAACTTTTCTCATTTTATCTCCATGAAGCCATTTTCTGTGTTTGGATAAACCTGAGACCTGCAAAGTTTGCTATGGTGACCTTAAAGAAAAAAAAAGAAGCCTTCTTACTGTATTTCTATTGAGTATTCAGTACCAATCCTGCTAAACACATGATTGGTATGTGAGCCTCAATTTCCCAGGACTCTATCAGAACCTTATAGACTAAAAGGGCTCTTGGAAACTATAAAGATGCCTGAAGCCAATGAATCACAGACCATTCACTCTATCTTCTCCTGGGAGTCTTCATCTAAAGGTAATAGACTTGTGATCGCTATTCATTTTTTCCAGACCAAGCAATATATTGCTTAGAGAAAATACATAGACAATAAATCATCTTTTAAACCAAGGGAATGTATCAGGCAAAACACAGTTAGTGGTTACCTAGGAAAGAGGGAACACAATGAAAGCAGATGTGCTTAGAGACAGAGATTGGAAAATTTTGAAGGTACTGGTAACTTGGGTAAGTACTCAAGATTTTTATAATTTAAGTATATATATATATATATATATATATATATATATATATATATACACACACACACACACACACATATATGTATATATATATGGGGTGTATGTGTATGTATGTAATACTATATATGTTTATATATGTGTGGAGATATATTTTGCGTTTTTTGTATATTTGATTTCACAATAAAAAGTAAAACAAATGAAAATTATAATCCAAGTGTTTCTATGTGTGTTTGTAGATATATGCAACATTTTCAATCCACTTGTTTTTGTGTAGTTTTCATTGAAATGTATATTTTGGAATGGTTCTGAAATGACTCCATAGCTTTAGTGTATCCAAAATTTATTCAACTATTTGCAGTAGGCAACTTTCCTCTTAAAATTTTCATCTTCTGAAATGGAAACAAGCATTATCTGTCCCTTTCCCTGTGCTCAGAAATGCAATGACAACCAAAATGTCAGAACCCTAAAGCCCTGAGATTTTCTGGACAACAAGCACTCTGGAGATGGCTCTGTTTCATTCACAGAGAGCATGAGTGTTAGCCTGTGTTTTACACTTCAACATCCCACTGCTTTTTTAGTTAAATGTGTTGAAGTTGCACAATCAAATAATGAACTTAATAGCAAAACTCCTTGGAAGAAAATAAAATCCTGCTGTTATGATTTTTTCATTAATGCTTTTTGGTATTCAAATCCTAAGAAATGTATAAATAAGAAAGCTTAAGCTCTGCCTGTCACCATCACCACCACCATTCCTTTGTATACCTGCTCCCACCCCACTTGCAAGGTAATTAGTGATAATAGTTTGGTATGTATCCTTTCACACATTTCTCTGTGAAATCCCTTCTCTTTTAAAGAAGAGAAATGACTTGCCGTACAGATTACTCCACATAGCCTCTCTGGAGGCTCCTTAGCATCGGAGATAATAAGAAACCTGATGTCGGCTGACACTGCTGCAGGAACAAAGGGACTGTATAATAATCTTGCTCTTAGAAGTGCTCGTGATTCTTTTCACTTTCCTTTATGTATCAATCTACCCAAGTCACTGTGCAACTGTGCAGTTTTCTGTTAACAGATCCACAGGGCCCAATTCCTTTGACAGAGGCCATTTGAATTCGTTCAGGAAATCTTTTGCAAGCAACCCCCTTGAACCAACTCAGACTCCAGAATCCTGGGAACCAAGTTTTTTCTAAGCCTTTAGAGAAGAAGTGGCGACTACCACCCACTCCCATGCCTCCTCTGGCTCCAAATCAAACAGTCTCTTCAGAAACCCAGATACCTTTAACTGACCATTAGGGCTTATTACACAAAGCACAGCATTCACAGGGAGACATCAATCTGCATTTTTTGCCAAAGCAGTACAAAGTCCTTCTTGAGTGCTTGTTGAACTGGGGCTAAAAAAGAAAAAAAAAAAAAAAAAAACTTGGAGCCCAGAATCATGTTCATAACCTCAGTTCAAACCTCTTCCCACCCCATGCCCTCTCTTGTTCTCACCCCCACCCCCATCCTTCCTGTAGTTTAATAAAAGAGGTTAATAGCTTACAAGAAGTACAGAATCAAAACCAGTGAGACCTAAAAACCCATGACAGAAGAATTAAGCTGGCTCCAAGAGTTCCAAACCTCAGTCAGGATCATACGTAAAGTGATCAGAATGCATTTATATGTGCTGCTTCTCTTTATAGATCAAGTGGAAAGAAAATACCATGAACAGAGGTATGTGAGGGCCAGACTTTCAAGTTATTTTCTAAATCCTAGTTCATTCAATGTTTGGAAACTTTGCATAGTAAGCAGAATGAGTCACAAAGCATCCTGGTTGTGGAATTTATGAGTGAAAACCTAAACTTTTGAACCAAGAAAGTTTTTCTAAAAATTAAATTATTATTTTTTTCTCAAACTAAATGGCCTAACGATTTTAAATGGATAAGAACATTTAAAAATAAAAATTGCAAATATAAGAGCACTATCATTCTTTATTCATGTGTCACTGTTTTTATACTATGTCATTGTTGTTTCTATTGCTACTATAATCAGATTGTGTTTTCAGTGTTTTATCATGATTAAATTATTAATTATGTCTATTACTCCCTCAGATTTATTGAATGTCACCACTGTAATATCTTCTGGTACCATGTAAAATATGAAGCTATTAACAAATAATCAAGAAGAAAATGAGTTTAAATTTCTTCTTTTTTTGTAAAAGTTCCTCTATTTCAGGATTGATCAGTGAGACCCAGTTTCTGCCATCATGCCATGAAAGTCAATATACTATATTGTATATTGGTGTTAGTCTTTAATTTTGTTCTCAAATTGAAAATGTTGTCTTATTTATTCAATACATATTTCCAGAATAACCGTCTATAGAATCGAAATAACAACCACTTCTAAAAACCATTATTATCACAATATAATTTTAATTTCATTCCAGCCCTCTGCAAGGAAATGAAGAAAGTTTCTCTCCTCTACAACTATGAGGGCAGGGATCATGATTCAGTCACACTGCAATACCTAGCACAGTTCTTAATACACAGTAAGCAGTTCATAAGCATGCGATTAGTCAGTAAAATTAAGCACTAAAAATATGAGAATTAACAATGCAATCTATAGATATTTAAGTTGGAACTGAATAGGTTCTGACAGGATGAGGTCTTCAAGTCAATGTAACATTTCATAGATCCCCCCCCAATACATTTATTAATTCATTCCTGCATCCATCCCTTTTTTGTGAAGAAATTGAATGTTTTCTCCAAACAAAAACATTATGTCTTTCTTTGCCTTCTGTGTAGCCAGAATAATTTGTAATCAGAGGGAAATAAGTCTCTGTGTTTTCCTTTTACAGTGGCTGAAAGGATGAATCTCAAAAAGACTGATATCCCACCTCCTTATCAAAGAGGTGTAGTGAGGTGAAAACCCCTTTCCACCAGAATGTTTCAGAGACTACGAATAGAAAGCAATCAGCATATCTCCTGAAAGAAGCTAATTATATTGCAATCTCCAGGCCATTTTAGCCCATAATCATGGTCTGGTCTTTAGATTATTGTTAGTCCAGCAGCAAGACAGAGAAGTGAATGAGGACTATGGTAACATTCACATGAAGAGTACTTGGAAGGAAGTAGGAGCTCCCACACCAAATGTTTGTAGAATTAGGATTAGAGAAATCCTCCCAGAAGCTGGGCCCAGAAACACAAGAGCAAAGTGGAAGTAGTTAAGAGTTTAAGAAGGAAGAAGAGTCACATTTAAGGGAAAGCAATTGTGAATTGCTCAGGATACAGACCAGAGAGGGTGAGCCACTCAGGATAAAAACCAAAGATGCTATTGACCAAAGCCAGACATGACGGCCTCGAACATGACACCAAAGGACATAGAATATCCTATAGGTAAAATGGCTCAATCACAAATTCCAAATAAGACCATCTTATGACCAATTTTCATTGGAGAACAAAATCCATGTGAATAACATAGTGGACAGGGCTGGGAAGTTGGGCAGAGAAACTAGTTTAGGAGGTTATTATAGTTATACAAGCAACAAATTCTGAACACTTTAAAAAAATGCCTACTGCTAACATATGGTTAATCCCCTAAAAACCTGATCTTTTATTTGTAGCATTTCCTTCTGTTCTTACTCTTCCTTCCTTCACTCAGATATTTGATGAGGATATTTACTATCCCCTGAAATTGGCATTTTCTGAGCTATCCATGCACCTAAAAATGGTAACCATCCAGTCACTGGGATATACACATCCACAGAATAATTTTCAAGTCAAAGTCAGTCTCATCTCCAAAACAAAAATATACAGTCACCACTCTTATGTTTGTTTTTTATAGCAGTCTGATTATCATTCATCTTAAACTTATTTTATAGCAGACACACTGTGTTAGTACAAAGCATTGTACAATATTTGGTGTGAAAACATGAAAGGATTAAATTTTTTAGCTATTTCTTGCATTATTAGATGTTACTGATTTTATAAATTCATGTATGACCATTGCAAATAAAATAATTCAAAATGTATGAAATCAGAAAATAGGAATAGATATATTTTGTGTGATAAGTATTTAATCATTTACTTGATTTCTTAACAAATCCAAATGCTCATATATATCATCAGTTCTATAATAAAGTGATCTGAATACCATTGCTGAAGGTGTTGCTTGCAAATACAGGAAAGTGTGTCTCATGTCAAATGAAACAACTAATAATAAAGAGTCAAATAGTAAACATTATTAGACAATTATTTTATTCAGCATATAAGTGTCTTAGTATACAGTAAAGAAAATCTCATAATTATATGAAAGAGCCAGTAAGAACTGCAACCACATAGACCCAACTAGACCCTGGTTTTTCAAAATGACTGTGATGATTACCAGACAATGCCGAGGGAAACTGTAGCAAAAATGAAGATTGAAAACTACTTCCTGAGATGTTTGAGTTATGCCTTTCATTTAGACAGTTGTTTTCTAAACTATTTTTAAACTATTTTTCCTTTTCTAAAAAAAAAAAAAAATGTATCTTTCTCATTCTGTCCAGAAAGAGAGAAAGGAAAACCATACCGTTTGCCATTTAGTATCATCTCAGTGAAAAATGGAGGTTTATTCTCAAATCGCATGTAGGTTAATTGCATTTTGAGTCAAGAAATAAAACATATAACTTTTCAATAGAATTATTTGATAAGTTAATGGAGGTCAGACTGAACAATGGTCACCATGCCCAGAAGCAGAAATAATAATGGTTGTTATGAAATACAAGACCCTGGCTGCAGGTTTTCTCTTCTCTCAAGGAAGTGTATAATAATATTTGATATTAATCTGCTTATGAAATGTATAATAGACAGAAGAGACTAACAGAATGTGAGAAAGAGCTAGAAAGTCACAGACTTTCTGGTTATGCTACCAAGGTTAAAACTCAGACACTAGAGTTCCTAAGTTTACAGTGGCAGTCATGGAGTAAAGAGATCATTTACTTAAAAAAAAAAAAAAAAAAACAATGCTGAAAAAGAAAGTTATTTAGAACTTCTCTAAGTTCTACATGAAATAAAAAGAAAAAAATAAGAGAACCAAGGAATAGGTTTTTAAAAATAAAAAATTCTTTTAAAACTTAAAGAGAAAAAAGAAAATGAAAGGAGAAGAAATTAGAAAGAAAACATATATTATAAGATGAATCTTTAATTTACCTTTGTCAATCCATAATATTTGGCGAATTTAAAAAAAACTTAATTAGAGAACAATAAAGACAATTCCCTTGGAATAATTATAGTGTCTTTTATAAAGAGAAAATGTCATTCTTTGGGGGAGATTTAGGATCTGTCAGATCTGTTTATATAGTTCCAAATTATTCCAAATTTAAATAGACAATCATAATTTTTAGTCAACTATACTTCTTAGGGAGTCAGACAAATTAATAACATTCTTTTTATGTAATTTAAAAAAAGAAGAAGAAAAATAAAGTCAGAAAGTCCAGTTTTAAATATATTTTCTTCCCCAAAAGTTCAAAATGTAAAGTTGAAATATTTGATATTGTTTGCTTTCTCTAAGAAATATGAGAAGCCACTAAATAAACCAAAACCCATTCTGCTTGACCTGCATTCTTGCAATGCTTTTTTAAAACAGCAATAATGTAAAAGGTGGTTCAGAAAAAGAAATTATACAAAATTTAAAACAGGATAAGAAAATGCATTAACATATGCCTCTATACATAAATTACATAGCACATACGTGTTACATGACCAAAAAAAAAAAAAAAAGCCACATTGAAACATTGTCACAATTCATCCTCCATATGTCTGATATTTTTCAGTAATATATAATCAGATATCTTATAAATACAAATAAAGAAATGCTGCCAATTATTTCAAGCATAGGGTGATTTTTTTCTGAATCAATTATTTGAGAAGCACTTTACCAATCAACATGAAATAATGAATAATAATTCAAAAATTATGTTGAAGTGTTCTGAACTGGAATACATTCCAACACATTGGCAATAGCCTGCTTTTGCAATCTGCTTTTCATCTCTCTAAAAAATAAATTGTTCCTGCATAAACAATATTTCAGTAACTGACAAGAGTTGGCAGCTCAGCGGAAGATAGCAGGGATATTAGCAACCCTGACTGATGGCAAAATTGGGGGCTGCCGAAAGAGGAAAAAATGTATACATTTAAATTTAAGGAATAGCTGTTGTACTTCAGAATCCTTTCAAAAATATGGGATGACATATTGAGGTCACCATTGATTAAAAAGATGTCTGAGCAAGGGAGCCTTTTACCTCCACTGAAATCTGCACAGAAACCACGTGGCGATGCACTGGCCTACCCCTTGCTGCTGTGGCAGGCCATGGTGACTCTGGCTAGCCTCCTCCAGGCAGAGTTTGCCATTGGATGGCATTGTTAATTAGTGAAAGAGGTTGAAGTCCAGTCCTGCTTGATGACATGCCAGTTTAAGAATCAGGGAAGGAAGCTCTCCTACCTCAGATCCATCAAAGCAAAGCTAATAGAGCAAGTTGATAATACTTGGATGGAGAACCCTTAGTTGAATACTAAGCTTTCCTCATCAATTTTTCCTAAACCATATTTACTGGGACAGCCTAATGAATATTTCCTTTTAGTAAATTGCATAACAAAAAGTAATTTAAAAAAAGAAAACAAGCATTATATTTCCTGAACTGATTTTTTTAAACATTTTTACCAAATACATGTTATGTACCTTGTTATGAAAAGGAGATGGTCTACTTACTGTTAAATAGAGTGAAAAACAATGCATTTCCCTGGCTTTCCAAACAAGGGCACTCTTTTCTATAATTTTGTTGAAGTTTTAAATTATTATCTGCCTTAAAAAAAATGTTTAATTTCAGTCTGTGTGGAGGCTATAAGCTGCCCTTCAACACTATCCTCTCCTTCTTTCTACCCCTGAGATGAACTAGGAAAGTGGCACATAACCAGATGTCTCCAGCCTCCTTTGCAGTTAAATGTACCCATGTGCCATGTAGCTATATTTTGTTTTGGGGGATGCAGTGAAAGTGATGGTACAGTTTGTGGGTACCGCTCTTCTAAAGGAAGGAACCATCCTTACCCCTTACCCCTGCCTACTTCTAATCTTTAGAAGAGCAACCAGCTTAAATATATTCACCTGGCCTTAGGCTGAGCCTAAGCAAATCCATTTTAAAAACCCCAGTTTGGGAAATCCATATGCAACAAAATGAAACTGAATCCCTTTCTCTCACCATGCACAAAAGTTAACTCAAAATGGATCAAGGAGCTTGATATCAAATCAGAGACGCGCCGTCTGATAGAAGAAAAAGTTGGCTACGATCTACATATTGTGGGGTCGGGCTCCAAATTCCTTAATAGGACACCCATAGCACAAGAGTTAAAAACAAGAATCAACAAATGGGACTTACTCAAACTAAAAAGTTTTCTCTCAGCAGTAGAAACAATAAGAGAGGTAAATATGGAGCCTACATCCTGGGAACAAATCTTTATTCCTCACACTTCAGATAGAGCCCTAATATCCAGAGTATACAAAGAACTCAAAAAATTAAGCAATAAGAAAACAAATAACCCAATCAACAAATGGGCCAAGGACCTGAACAGACACTTCTCAGAGGAGGATATACAATCAATCAACAAGTATATGAAAAAATGCTCACCATCTCTAGCAGTCAGAGAAATGCAAATCAAAACCACCCTAAGATACCATCTCACTCCAGTAAGATTGGCAGCAATTATGAAGTCAAACAATAACAAGTGCTGGCGAGGATGTGGGGGAAAGGGTACACTTGTACATTGCTGGTTGGACTGCAAATTGGTGCGGCCAATTTGGAAAGCAGTATTGAGATTCCTGGGAAAGCTGGGAATGGAACCACCATTTGACCCAGCTATTCCCCTTCTTGGACTATTCCCTGAAGACCTTAAAAGAGCGTACTATAGGGATACTGCTACATCGACCGATGTTCATAGCAGCACAATTCACAATAGCTGGACTGTGGAACCAACCTAGATGCTCTTCAGTAGATGAATGGATTAAAAAAATGTGGCATTTATACACAATGGAGTATTACTCATCAATAAAAAATGACAAAATCATGGAATTTGCAGGGAAATGGATGGCATTAGAGCAGATTATGCTAAGTGAAGCTAGCCAATCCCTAAAAAACAAATGCCAAATATCTTCTTTGATATAAGGAGAGCAACTAAAAACAGAGCAGGGAGGAAGAGCATGAGAAAAAGACTAACATTAAACAGAGAGGTGGGAGGGAAAGGGAGAGAGAAGGGAAATGCATGCAAATGGAAGGAGATCCTCATTGTTATACAAAATTACATATAAGAGGATGTGAGGGGAAAGGGGAAAAAATCAAGGGAGAGAAAGGAATTACAGTAGATGGGGTAGAGAGAGAAGATGGGAGGGGAGGGGAAGGGGGATAGTAGAGGATAGGAAAGGCAGCAGAATACAACAGACACTAGTATGGCAATATGTAAAAACGTGGATGTGTAACCGATGTGATTATGCAATCTGTATACGGGGTAAAAATGGGAGTTCATAACCCACTTGAATCAAATGTATGAAATATGATATGTCAAGAGCTTTGTAATGTTTTGAACAACCAATAAAAAAAATAAAATAAAAATAAAAACCCCAGTTTGAAACCTGAAGGCTCACCAGGCACACCCGCAGAGCCCTCCAGTATGGCCACAAACAAGTCACTTCCCCTCACCCTGATTAACAGAGTGAAGCCCCTGGCAGGCTGTCCTCCCCTGATAAGAGGGAAAGGCCAGAAGATCAGGGTGAATACCACCAGACCAGATGTTTCTGACCCAGGGTAAATGATGTCATGGAGAAATTAAGTGGTAGCTGATGAGGATTCAAAGTAGGGTCAAAAGCCCCCAAATTTAGTATAAATAATAGAGCTAATTCAGTCAGCTGAAACAAGGATGCATTCCAGCTGGAGAGCCTGATGAGGACCTGACATCCCATCACTTTTCATCGTAGCTGATCCTCTGCATGATCCTCACAGCTTTCAAACTCTACCTTCTCGTCTGGATCCTGGTGAGAGCCGCAACTTCTCCCTATGACCCTCTCCTCAACCGGTCATCCACAACACACCAGGATAAGCCTGCCTAGGTTCTGGATCTGATCACCACGGTCTAAGTGAGTGTGCATCTGCTGGACTTAAAGCCTAAGGCTTGAGACTTTTGAACTTAGCATGCAGAGGGAATGTCTGTCACTAGCCTGTCATGATTAAGTGTGTTTGCAGTGCTTAGAATTAATCTAGAATTGTTTGCTGTGAATTGATTATGTCTATTACAGTGCCTAGCATTAAGGATTGTCGTTTTCTTGATTAAGAACCTATAGAGTGAAATTGTATTGGGTAATTTGAGTGAATAAAGCATTGAAAGGAGCAGAAGCACATGGACATTCTTTATTTCTCCCCCTCGACTGCATACGTCGCAATTTTGCCCCCTTGCAACATCACAGTATGTTCTGAGTTACCCGGGACATTCAAAATTTGTTTCTGGTGTTCCAGGATCTTGTGGTTTCCCTAATCTTAGAATTTTAGATGGAAACTATATTGAGGGTGGCCAATTTACAAGTTAGGATGAGCTACTGGTGTTTAGGCCCTTGTCATAGCAACCAAAGGGGCAGAGTATATGAAAACTACAGAAAAAAATTAAGGAACCAATTTAATTCTTTCTTAAATTTAGGACAACAAAATTTCCCTTTGAGGTGTTTAAAATCTATTGATATATTAAATCTTCAAATAAATAATTTTTATCTGACAAGACAAAGAAGAAACCCAGAGACTTAGGATAAGGCATTTAGCCTGTGCCTTACATAGTAAATATCAAATAAATATTCCTCAAAAGACAATAAAAAGCCAGATGTGGTGGTGCACACCTGTAATTCCAGTGGCTTAGGGGCTGAGGCAGGAGGATCTCAAGTTTATAGCTTAGCAAGACCCTAAGCATTTTGCGAGACTGCGCCTCAAAATTTAAAAAATTAAAAGGGCTGGGGATGTAGTTCAGTAGTTAAGTGACCCTGGATTTAAACCCTAGTCCAAAAAAAGGACAATGAAAGATTCTATATAAAGAGATAAGCATGAGCAAAGACATAAAGGTAGGAAGGTAAATGACATTTTTCAGCAATGGGAGAGTATGGATGTCAAGAGGGTAGGATGTAAGAAAAACTAAAACAATTGTTCTAATTTGGGATACCATTTTGGAGTAATTTGAATACTATTTGGACAAGCTTGGATTTTACTCAGGAAACTTATGCCATTAAATTTTGCCTTGAATCTGTCCTATAGAAAACAGAATGAATTCAAGAGACAACATAGTGTTCATGTCCTTAAAACTAGATATAGTTAACATCTAAGGGTAATGAATTAATGACACATGGAAGGATACTTTTTAAATAACTAATGCTATTTTCTACTTTCATTTTCTGCTATTTCTTGGCCCTTTCTTATCCTCAGCCCTCTCATTCAGACAGATTGTTTTTTTGCTTCTGAATTTCAAAAACTAGGGCCTTGGGAAACTCAAACCTTGGGGAAGAAAAATTAATAGATTTAGAAGAAATCAGGAAGAGAAGCAACAGGTCAAGCAACAGCTCTCTTACATAACACAACCAAGATTTCCCTGGGCTGGGAGAAGAGAAAGTTAAGAGTATTAGAGTATTGTCCACGCAGACCTAAATACTAATGGGTCCTAAAGAAACGGACCCTGTACACTGACTATTCTAAGGACCTCCAAGAAATTAAAGGGATCTGACAGTAGAAGAACCTGTGGTCCCTCTTCTAGGTAGAAGAATGTGGGGGATCCCCAGATGAGAAACAGAGGTATGGCCTTGCAGGACCAACAAGATCTTAGTCAACTGTAGGACTTGATCATGACATAGAACTGACAAGAGGAACTGAGTGACTGTGGGGACAGGAATACAGTAAAGTAGCAGAAAGCAGCAATAAATTGGCAACGTTCTTCAAAGAAGAACTTGGATACTTTTGTCAGGTAATTTGCTCGGGTCAGCAACCAAAGACCTGACAGGAGGACAGGTATGATCACAGATGCCAGCATTGCCAGATGGCACAGGGAGTCAGATATACGTACCCCACCATCACCACTATGGCAGTTATGGGATACTTCTAGTGCTGAGATTCAACCAAGCAGAAATGGCAAGGGAAACCCTCATCAGAGAACAATTTTCTGCCACACCAGAGAAATAGTTGCTCAAAATCAAAATCATATGTTCAGTTGTAAAGAAAGTTAAAATTTTTGTCCTATGTGTATTTGGGGAATGATGGACAACATCAGGTCAACACATAATGCCTTTGAAATCTCTAGCCCAGGAGACTTGAGAAGATGCTAGTGCTATGACAAGTAATACAGGGAGAAAAGCAGAAATGTATTGGTCTAACACATTTTTCTAAAGTTCTGTTTTATTTTAAAAATGATAAGAATGATCCACTTAAGAAATTGCTCTTAATTTCTTTCTCTATTACTTCAAAGACTACTGATTAGATTTTCCTCATGGACATTTTGTCGAAATCAAGTTAACTGGGAGAAAAGTGAACTAAATGATTAAATAAATTAAAATCTCAGAATTAAATTAGAAATTATAGTAAACCCTAAAATTAAGTTTAAAAGAAAGCCAATGAAATATGAAATATGATAAAAATTATCCTTAAAACCTAAATGCTTATTTTTAATTAAATGTTTTCTGTCTAATTACTAGTATTACAATAATATTGTTCTGTGAACTTCATATAACATTTCAGCAGCCCTAATAATTAAATCTTATGAAGCAGTGTGGAATGTAATCACCATTTATAATATAATTTTTGTAAAATATGCTCCCTATGCCAAACTGGCTTACCAAGTAATTTTGAGGAAATTGAGAAGAAAAAAAAAAATGGAATGGGGAAGGGGTGTTAGGAAGAGGAGGAGGAGGAAGCAAAAGGAAAGAGAAAGGAAAGGATGAGAAAAAGCAGAAGAAAAAAAGGAAGGAAGAAGATTTTGCCATCTTCAGCAATAGGTAAAATGAAACTCAAAGTTTTATTTAACTTCTCTATGCCCCTGGTAAATCAGGCTGTCCCAAATGGACATACCCAGAGTAGCCTATCCTGAATCTCTACAGGAAGTGGCGAAGTCAGCAGAGAGGAAGATGTTGAGCTGAGCTGCTGAGGAAGGTGGACTGATTCTGAGTGCCACCCTGCAGGTGTTGCCAAGGGTCTATTATCTCCAAGAACAGGTGGTCCTTGTTGTTACCTCATTCTCTTTAACCTGAGAAACACTGTACTCACTTCCATTAAAACAATATCAAGATGATTGTAAGGCCTGTTTTTAACACTGAAGGTAGTAATATTTTACCCTGAGTATTTAAAATAATCAACATTAAAGGTAAAATTCATTGATTTCAAGTATCTTACATTTGATGGCCCTCAACAAAAAAAGCATACTATTAAATGAACAAATCTTTATTTTTTTTCTCAAGAGTTGAAAGTCTTTTTTAAGTACCAACTATTAGTGTAAAGAAGGGTATCTGTATCAGAATTAAAGTCTGGTTTGTAATTTTTATTTTTCATTCATAATATTTTTTCTATAATTGACCATGTGATTACTTTTAGTTAGTTTATGAACATAATTCAAATAAAATAAGGTCTGATAGAAACAATAATATATTTACTGTATTAATTAAACATGCTTTTTCAATGTAAATTTATCTACTAATGCTCCCTATTTAAAAACATCAAAGAGGAATTTTTTAAATTTTATTTTATTGAGCAATTATTTCATGAATTCTTTGAAAGAAAAGAACACATTAAGAAGATGTACTTTGAGCTGGGGTTGTGGTTTAGCGGTAGAGTGCTGGCCTCGCACATGCAAGATTCTGGGTTCGATCCTCAGCACTACATAAAAATAAATGAATAAAATAAAGGTATTGTGTCCAACTACAATTAAAAAATAAATTTAAGAAATAAAAATAAAATAAAAAGAAGATGTACTTCAAAATAGAATGAAAAGACTGTAGCAAACTCATTTGCAAAGAAGTATTCAATGTCAGTAATTAGGTATCCAGAAATTAAAAAAAAAAAAAAATCAGGATTTTCAGTCAGACAATACATGAGAAAAAGAAAAAAGAAGCATTGATGAGAGAACAACTTCATTCAAAATCTGTGAATTCATGGAGTGCTAAGATGTGAAGACAAGATTGAACCAGGTGAAATTGCCAGTATTTTGACTTGCCCGATTGACACTTTCACGTGATTCAATCTGAGAGTTACCTCATCAAATACAAAAACAAAACCAAGAAGAAAATTTTTTAAAAAAATTCCATCATTTTCAATTTCTCTAGTGATAACACTTACATAAAAGAACTATTCCTGATTATCAAGGCAAATCTAAGAAGAAGACTAGTTTCACATGACGTCTTCCCTAGAACCATCTAAATTTTAGAAATACAATACTAGAGGAAAGACAGTGAATACTTAAAATAAAAATAAAATATACCTTCTATGTAATTCCACATTTTAAAGAATCTAACATTGTCCTTAAGGAAAAGAGGTCAGAATTCCTCCAAATCTCATGTAGGGGCCCCCTCCCAGAAGATGGTGGCTCTAGCTTGTCAGACTGAACTGAGTAAGAAGTTTATTTGATATCATTTCAATAAAAAGAGCTGGGTGTCATGGCACATGCCTATAATTCCAGCAGCTCAGGATGCTGAGGCAGGAGGATCTCAAGTTCAAAGCCAGCCTCATCAGAAGGGAGTGCTAAGCAACTCAGTGAGATCCTGTCTCTAAATAAAACACAAAATAGGGCTGTGAGTGTGGCTTTGAGTGGTTGAGTGTCTCTGAGTTCAATCCCTGGTACAATTGATCAATCAATTTATCTATCTATTTTCCAGGGAGGGGAAAAAAATACTGATCCCAAGAAGAAAAATGTGATAAAAAATACAAAACAAACCATCCTGACTCTCCTTCCTCAGAAACTTAAAGGATCATTCTTTCCTCACTTGTCTTTCAAAGTAGTTTTGAAAGAAGAATATTGGCAAGGAGGAGATTATGTTACATAAATAATAATGTCTAAATTCTTCTGCTTCATCTTCTCAATAATTATAGCAAAACTTAGAGAAACTCACTGAAAACCAGAGCTCTAAGGTGATTCTTAGCCTGGCAGATAGGAGGTCTTCCCTGAGCTACCAAGCATTAGCACTTGTGGATCTTCATGCTGGTATCACTGAGTTGCCCATCCTGTGATAAGTATTGAAAAGCTCCAGGTTTTCTTCTATCAGTACATTGATATAATTAACACAAGTACTCTAAAACTTCAAAGAAATAATTTATTCTGAGTCTACATTGAATTAGTAAATGCTCCTTAGAGCTGGAAGATTTCTCTTTCCTTTTTCGAACACTTTTGTGGGACCCCTTTCAACATTTTGTGTTATTAATTTAGATAGATAGATAGATAGATAGATAGATAGATAGATAGATAGATAGAAGACCAGTATAGGGGAGTAGGAGGAAGGAGGAGGGGAGGGAAAGTAGAAGTGTTGGGGATTGAAATGGAACAAACTATATTCCATGCATGTATGAATATGTCAAAATGAACCTGACTATTATAAATATAATGCACTAATAAAAACATTTTAAAATCATTTACAAAGAATCTACTCTATACTTTTCTTGTCTCCTTAAATTATTGAATTATATTGTGGATGGTTAGGCACTTAGAAGATATTGTAGATGGTGGATAAATTTGAACCAGAATCAGATCATTCTAGTTGTATAATCTTGGGAACATGACATAACATCTCAGAGTCTCAGATTGCTATCTCTTTAAATATCCACTTCTTACTGTTATTGACAGGCAAAAATGTGCCACTGAATCTGAAATGGAAAACAGTGCCAAGAAACTAAATTCTCAATAAATGCTACTGTTATTCCTACCTGTACCCTTCACTTAAATCCTGCATACATCTACCCTTTCCCCACCACATCATGACTATGAAACTGTACTGGCCAACTATGGCTAAATACTTGAGACTTTGAGGGGCTTTTTGTACTCACCTCTGCTTTACCCACTTCCCTAACCTCTACAATGTCTGGCATTTTAAGTCATTGTCAGGGTCTCTAGTGAGGATGTCAATTACCTAGCCCCCATCTACCACTATATCCAACTACTCATACCAGGTAAAGGATTTGGTCTATAAAAGAACCTACAGAAATCCTGTCTCAAACTGGCTTAAGCAATTGGGAATGCCTCACATAAGCTCAGAGGTAGGGAAGATTAGAGGCTCATTCACTTTCCCTTTGGTGCCATATACAGAACCTCTTTACTCCCAATGCTGTCTTACCTCAGTCACAGGAAGGCTTTCTGAAGTAAGTGGGTGTGCAATCTTCCTAGTCACATCCAAAAGGAAAGACAGAGAATTTTTTCCAGCCATGAAAGAGCATCAGTTGAAGATGATTGAGTTAAGTGAGGTCACAAGGACACCCTTTACTAATGAAAGTCAACTGGGAAACTGCATAGACTGGTTTAAATTAAGATTATTGAAAAGATACAGGAACTGAAATGGAATTACCATGAGTGCATTAAACTAATTACCATCTATTCCTGGTGTGAGAGGATCCCGGTTTCCTCTGGAGTTACACAAACCAACTGGGAAAAGGCAGACACCTGAACACATTTGGGTTCTAGGCGAACAGTTGTTAAGTCAGATAAGCATCAACAGCACTTTGCGCTTCTGTGCAATCTCTCTCGTGCTGGTCGGCCCTGTGTTCAATCAGTTAGCCTGGTTCAGTCTCAAAACCTCTCCTCACTGCAAAATAGGAATAATATTTTAAAACATTAAACTCATGAATGTTTCATTCCTTGTACAGCCTTTTGTCTTACTCCCTGCAGCTACCTATTTTTTAAATCAAGGGCATAAACTTTCCGCAAGAAGGGCTGAACCCAACCTAGAACTTAGAAATTACCTCTCAATTTTCGATTTCTATTTAATATTCAGCTCTACTTGAGTTTAGAAAGAAAAGGGGTTCTTTAAGTTCTCAAAGCTTCATATCATGCATCAAAAGCAAAGAGGGGCTAGGAGTGTGGTAAAGCACATGCTTAGTTAGCATAAGTGAGGCTCTGTGTTCCAACCCCAGCACCAGAAGAAAATAAAAAAAATAAAAAAGCAAGGAGGTCTGAAGTCATAGTTTAGAGAGGCAGAGGGTTAAAAAAATTGTGGGGAGGGGGTCAGGGAAGATACTTACCAAGGTGAGAAAAAAATCCTTCTAGGACTTGGGAGAAAAGACAAAATAAAGGTCAAATGGTTTTCCTGTCTCACATTCCAGGTTAAAATCTAAAAAATGGTGTCTGAAACAATCAGAAAATTCTGGAAAAATCCTCCAATCAGGAGGCCTTGTTTCTCAACCAGAAATAACATTTTTAAAAAAATTCAATGCCTTAGAAAAGGTTCACAACAAAATAGAAGAACAACATTGAAATAGAAATTACAATATAGCATAATTTTTAAAAGAGGAATGATGTTTCACTTTAAATACTAAGATCCGAATACACTTGCACACTCCAAAATGAAAAAGACAACTGAGTGTGCTGTCTATGAACTCCCCCAGGGGACAGGCAGAGGCAGGGAGAGTAGCATTCAGTGAAGGGCAAAGGAAACCTATAGCAGAAAACCACAGGGGAGACTGTCCAAACCAGTAACAAAATGGGAGCTGCAGCCAGGCTTCAGAGAAACAGCAGCAGGCTCCTCCTCCCGGCCCCACCACTGGCCTCCAGAGTGTGTGTCCATTCTGCCCATCAGAGGTAAAAACAATGGGCAAGGGAGATGGTAGGGCTGAGAGCTAGGAGCAGCAATGACCATGCAGGTTCAAATATATCATGAACGCCCAGCTGTTAACTAGAAGTGGTGAGTAGTTGCCACCCATGTTTACCCTGCTGCATTTTAGAAACCACTAGGCCCACTACATGGAGGGGCCATGCCTATCTCTGCAGCCTCATCCCATCCATTCCTCCCCAGGCCCACTATGCTTCAGTGCACTGATCTCCCTTCTATCTCTTCATCTTAACACTGAATGCAATGTCCTTTCCCTGACTCTTTGTTTGACTGTCTCCTTCCATCACTCACTTCCATCACTTGTTATTTTAGGTCTTTTTTCTTATTGGTTTGTTTTAATAAGACGAATTTCAAACCAAACCACCATGCTTGATGGAGAAACCTTTGAAGCATTACCACGAATATTCAGGAAGAACAAATCAAAGAAGGCCACTATCACTGTTTTATTTAACTTTTGCTGAAAGTACTAGCCAGTGCAGTCTCCAAGACAAATAAAACATAAGTATTAGTAATATATAGTCATGTAAATGATGAGCATACTTTAAAAATCCCTGAAAATTGACTGAAAGAAAACTAATAGAAATAATGAAATTAAGCATAGTAGCTGGCATACATAACAATAGATTCAGAGCGGAAAATATTAGAAAATAAAGCTGGAGTTACTTGTTAACATTACAAGTGGATTAAATACATGTTATTTTGCTGTCTTCTGAACTTCACCAGAATTACAGTAAAAGGAATTTGTTGAAGAGCATAAGCTCACAAGAATGAGGAACAACAGAGGAGAAGACAACAGTAGAAGTGTGGAAGCTGTAATGCAGTGGGATAAATGATAACTTCCAAGAAATCAAATCCAGAGCGGAAAGCTAAGAACTTAGTTAATGCAACAGAATCCTCAAAAGTCACAAAAGCAGAACATATACGACAGACTCCTGATCAGACCTTCATTGGATATCAGTAGCTCCAGGTTGATGTTGTCATTTCATAGCTTTGTTGAATGTAATTCATAATGTTCACCTGACCAAAGTATATGATTCAATAGCTTTTAAATAGATTCACCATCATCTAAGAACATTCTCATAATTGCAGGTCTCAGTTTAAGTGACACCTACACCTCTGTACAGATGTCTTCTTTCTCTCCTGGTTCAAGCACTATCTGAAGACATAGGCTTCCTTGGTTATCGTCTGCCCTGCCTTCTAGAATGTAGGCTTCATAAAAAGCTCTTTCTGGTTCTCCTGATCTCCTTTGCAGTCTAGCTAGCAGTACAACAAAGGGCCTTGCACATGATGCGTAGTCACTAAAGACATTTGCTTAACGAATGAATTGTCAAGACATAATTACTATAGAAGACGAGCTCTGTGGGTGCTGGAGGACCAGTTGTCAGGAACTCTGTGGGGCACTGAGGATGAATGGCAAGCAGGACAGCACTGAACACATAATCCAAGTGTCCATCTGGTGTTTGGAAAAGGAACCAGACCCTTTATACTGAACTGGCCCTTTAGGTTCTTGGGTATTTAGAGAGAGTGGGGAGGGAAGGCATCAGAAGGAGATATTACTAAGAGAAGTAGGTGAATCTTATGCAATTAATTAGAAAATAATTATATTTGGTCATATACGCAGTTTATAGTAGTGAAGAGGTTCACATTGCTCACATTCACACATTAAAGCATACAGAGTAAATTTCCTTTGATGGATCAACTTCAAATCTGGTGGTAGCATTTAAATGCAGAATGGTTATATAGGGTAGTACACACTTCTGAAGCCAGAAATTCTGAACTGGTATCCCCATTCTGCCACTTCCTAACTCTGTGACTTTACAAGTTAACTATTTTATGTTCTTATTTGTGCATTTATAAAATAGCCATAGAAACCATAACGTGCTTTTGTTTTAAATGGAAATAGTCGGAACAGTACCTGTCACATCCTGAGTGCCCTATGCTTTCTAGTAACTATAAAAGTAATGGTAGCAGTCATGATGGTGTTGCTTGTAGGGCAGTATTGGTAGCAGTAGTAGTAGTTGGCAGTAAAGTGAGAGAGGTGCAGCCCCTCATAATTGTTCTAAGGGGCAAGAAAGTAAAATTTAGATCAGAGTCAAACAGTGTCAGATACAAAGTACAAAATTAATATTAAATTGACTTGTGCCTACAATGTTTCCTATCATACTGCAAGATGATTTGACATAATTGATTTTTCTTCAAAAACTGAGTGATTCAGCAGATTTGTGGTCCTTGTCATTGGCAAACCAATTCCAAGTAATTCGTTCTCAACTTTGGTCCACAGAGTGTCAGAAGGACAGCCATATACATAAGAGCATGGAAACATGTTAGAGAGATAATGTTCCTTGAACTTGGTCTCTGTTGCAAGAAGTCTATGAGAATTTCATTTATTTTGGAAACAAAGTGAGAAAATAGTGGACAGTCCTGAAAAATAAGACATGGCATCAATAAATCAATAGAATCATTTATTTAGAGGAGAGAGTTACTGGTTTGCATTTATTAGTAATATTGTATATGCTTCATCTTCAAAGACAAATAAGAAGTAACTCTCATTTAGCACTGCAACTGATTTCTCAATTGATTCATCCACTGGGGTCCACTGGTTCCTTGCATGTATTATCTAAAGACATTAGACATTAAGAGTGAAAAAGCAGTTTTATCTCATGATCTGCATCGAAATCAGATGCAGAATCAGGGTTAGCCTCCAGATTCAAATGTGGGGAGTGACAGCAGTTATTTAATTATCCAAGAGAAATCAGGAGACAGTATAATAAAAGAAGCTGTTTTCAACATAAACAACGGTAAGTGAGCCATCTTCAAGTTAAGAAAGGATGCGCTATTTTTTAAAATAGCCTAAAGGATTATTTTCCATTTATGCAATAAAACACATCTACTAAGTGTTCCAAAGATGTTAAGTGAAATAAAGTTGAATGCTCAAGATCAGCATAAAGCAAAATACACAACTTACACTGTGAGAAGACAAAACAGGGTAGGAAGTAATGCTAACTAGCTCTAATAATAAACTGTCTGATTCTTCCCTTCTAGCCTTCCTAAAAAAATAAAATAAAATTTCAGACATGCAAAGGAAAGTAAATATCCTCCAAATCACTTCTGTGTCTAATTCAGGATGACATTCACAAATAAGGAGCATTTGGGGCATTTAAAGCAGATAAGTATATTCCAGCAAGTAGAGATAGTTATTCTCAAAGCAATAACTATATTAAATTCACTGAAATATAGGGATATTCATGTTTTTGGTAATCCTTTACTCATTAATTAAATACTGGTTGACTCTTCGGTTGTGTTGTACCCGGGACTTAATTTATAAAGGTGATAGGGTGATGAAACAGAGAAGCTAATGCCACTTATGGTTTTTATCTTGTTTTGTTTTGTTTTGTTTTGTAATACAGTTGCATAGGACATAACATGTACAACAGGGTCACATGGGAAAGATGCCAAGGTGGTCAGTAGCTGAAAATGCCAACAAGGGTAGGTTCAGGCCACTGTCTTCACTGAGGTTTCCATGAGAGAGGGAAAGCAGGGCAGACAAACAGTTTAGGACTGCCAGTCTGAACCATTTCTGCAGGCTTTGGATTACTGTGGGGCTTCCTAGTTGCCTGACACCTGTCCCTTTAGGATGACTAAAACACAGAAATAGTGCTTCCTGAACCAAATAGAAGAAGTATGGCTTTGAATCAAGTTCCTACATCAAAGACATGCTCCTGGCTGGACCCTTTGTTTTTGTCTTAAAGAATTGGCTAGCCCCAGGAGAGGCAGTGTTTCCCTAGACAGACAAGTTTGTTTAAGATGTCAAAACATCACAATATTCAGAAAAAAATCTAAATATTTACAATATAGCAATACAGCCTTCATGTCCTATTAGTTATAGCCAGTGTCTTATTATTTATGGCAACTCAGTTTCTTGAAGCTAAATCTACTCACATATACCAAAAAATATGTATCTGCATTTTTTCAGCAATATAAATATTTTTAAAGAGGGTAAAAAGAGAACCAGCCTTTGATCTGACAATTCTGAGAAGATAAAAGGCACAAAAGCTCCCCCTAAAAGTTAATAGGTCATGTCAGGAACAGCTGGGAACAAATGTGAAAGGCAAAGGAGGAATGTCTTCTGACCTTTGGGAGTAATGATAGCATCTAACATAAAACATGCAGAGCCATTACTATTAAAAAATAAAATAATCCATGGGGGACACTAAGGATAGTACCTGGCATATGCAACTTAAATATGAGCTATTGTTAATTTTATTATTCAACCCATGTGCATTGAGCACCCTCTACCTGTCACCCACTTTTTCTCAGTGGTGAGGATATAGTAGCACAAATGTAAACACATAATATAATGTTCAGGAAATGTTATATGCTGTGATAGAAAAAGTAGTTAGGGTAATAAAGGAGAGAACATAATGGTAGGAGAAATGGTAGATGAGACCAGAAAGATGAACAAATGCCAAA
Source organism: Marmota flaviventris (assembly GCF_047511675.1). Classification (NCBI taxonomy): domain Eukaryota; kingdom Metazoa; phylum Chordata; class Mammalia; order Rodentia; family Sciuridae; genus Marmota; species Marmota flaviventris. The sequence continues at coordinate 48,435,439 of NC_092502.1, forward strand.
TGATGTTACATCTCATGGACCATGATAAGGATTTTGGATATTACTCTATTCAATGGTAGATTGAGAGTCAGGAAAGAATATGATCAATCAGTGACTTAAGATGTCATTCTATGTAAGAAATATATTGTAAGGGGGAGAGAAACAAAGCAGGAAAACAAGATTTGTTTGTTTGGATTGAATTACTAAGAAAAGAGGGAGCAGCAGGTAGACTAATAGTGGACATGTTTAGAGTGACTGAGTTCGGAATATATTTTGGAGGTGGACCTGGCAAGTTTTGTTGGTAGACCAAATGTGAAGTATAATAGAATAAGAAGAATCAAGGATGATTATAAATAAACAAGTGCTGCTTTCATAGGATGAGATAAAACTGAGGGAGAAAGGAAGGGCGTTGTGAATAGAAATCAAGAATTTTGTTTGGGGCATATTGATTTTGTGATGCTGAGTACATACCTAGGTGGCAGTGTAAGTGGTACCAAAAATGATCCCCCTAGGTGAGGGTTACATCAGATATCTGAGTTTAGAGTTCAGTGTAGAGCTAAGGGCCAGAGACATAAACTTGGTAGTCATGAATCCTTGGATGACATAGAAAGTCATGATTTCTGCCCCCACCCCCACCCCCAAGGAATGAGTATAGCTAAAGAGAAAGCAGGGATGAGGATCACTCCCTGGGACACTTCAACAGTTAGATGTTGGCCGTGAGAGGAGTGGCCAGTGAGGTGGTGTGCTTTCCATGCTCATGGTTTAACTCTGAATGTGTGGATGCCACAAGCCAGGGAACACTTTCCAAAGAAGAAAGTGAACAAATGTGTCAAATTGCTGCTAAGAGCGTAGTAAGATAAGAACTGAGAACAGACAGTGAATTTGGCAAAGAAGAGGTTGTTGAGAACCTAACAAGAGCTGTTTAAGTGGAGTCTTGGAGGTAAAAGCCCAACTAGAGTGAGGAGCGAAGGCCAGTGAATAAAGACAACTCTTTGGCAGAGTTCTGCTTTATAAAGGGAGGCAGAAAAATGAGCAAATAGCTTTAAAGGGATGTGACTTCAAGTGAGGCCTTTTCAGATATTAGAGATATTATAGCAAATTGTTCACAAAAATGATCCCCCTAGATGAGGGTTAATGGTGCTGAGGAGAGGACAATTTCAGAAGCAAAGGGCACAACCAGCAAATACAGATGGCCTAATCACATTTGCCAACCTTCCCCCTAATGTTCTCCAGTATTTTTTCCCCTAGCTCACCCAGGGCTTTAAAACCCCCCCTGCCTTTTGTTCCAGTAGGATTGAGTTCAATCTCTGCCCCATTGCAAAAGTTTTGAAGAAAGTTTCCTGAAACTTGTCTGATGTAATTTTTCTCAGAATCATCTCTTCTCTATGTTCCACTTAGAATACCAAGCACCACACAAAAATATCCAAAGCTTTTGTGATACAAATTGTTTTCTTGGTCTACCCTTATTCTGACATTTTCTTCAGAAGTACTGAGAAGGTTCTGATGGAGAAAGGAATCCGGCTTCCTTCCATGAAGTAAGTAGCTTCAGTCCTCTCCGAGAAGGGCCAGCATTCCCAGAACATGTAAAGCCAGCAGAATTTTCCCACTGTACTTTGTTTGGATTTTGATTTGTTTTTTTTTTTTCCCCCAGTTCATTTTATGCTCTAAATTTCCTTCTTTGGGCTTTGTCTCGTGCTTTTTTCCCTTAGCCTCCAAGCTTTCTCTCTCCCAGAGCCAGACTTTCCTTCCAAGTCAGACCACCTGAAGGTCTTTCCCTTGTTTAGAGGAGGATAATCAGCTACATCCTCTCACATCAGTGGGTGGACTGCTTCAAACAGGAAAGGGCTTTGAAATGGCTTACAAGGCAGTCCAATTTAATTGTTAGAAAAGCTTGCCCAGAGGCCAAACACTTTGGTCTATTCCAAATCTGAAGTATTTCTCTTGAGTAAGCACAAGCTCGAGGTGAAAATCCTAGCTGATAATTCCCTTTTTTGTTTGTTTTGTTTGATTTTCGCTTTGTTTTTTGATTTACAATACCAATGTGTAAACCAAGTAAAAATTAGAAATCATTCTTTCAATTTAAGATTTGTTAGTGTGACTCTGGCAAGCTCTAGTACTGAGCAGGAATCTTGAGCCAAGATAATAAAATTAACCTCTAACTTTCTTGTTTTCCCCAGGCCACATCCTCCACAGTTACCTGAGGTTCTGTTTCTATTTAGGCTGCCTGAAATTATTCCACGCTCCCATCCAGAATTTCTGAACTTCCTTGAACAAATCATCAGAAAACATAATATGAGTCAGATCCTCCTCCTCAGATTCAAGAAGTCTCGTGCTGGGATTGTGGATAGAATCAGATGCTTTTCTTCTCTCCTTGGGGGAATCCTGCAGCAGATCAGCCACAGCAACTTCTAGTGTCTCTGGTCTCATTGTCCCAATAAGGGAGAGAATAGCCCCACTACTGGCACTAACTGGGGAACCACTCACAAGTTTTATGAATAATAGCATTGTGAAAGGATTGTTGCTAATAAATAGCATTGGCCATATTGTAGAGATTGGGCCAGAAGGAGACAGAAAGAAGAAAATCAGTTCCTGGGGTGATTCTCAGTTCAGATATGGCCATCGTGGTACACAAGTAGATTTTTTAAAAATTTTTTTAAATAAATTAAAGCAGAATGTATTATAATTCTTATTACACATATCAGCACAATTTTTCATATCTCTAGTTGTATATAAAGTATGTTGACCCCAATTCGTGTCTTCATACATGTACTTTGGATAATGATGTCTATCACATTCCACCATCCTTGCTAGTCCCCTACCCCCTCCTTTTACCTCCCACCCCTCTGTGCTATCTAGATTTCATCTATTCCTCCCATGCACCCCCTCCTTACCCCACTATGAATCAGCCTCCTTATATGAGAGAAAACATTTGGCATTTGTTTCTTTTGGGGGTGGGGTTCGCTAACTTCACTTAGCATTATCTTCTCCAACGCCAAAAAATATGAAACGCTTTCCAAATTTGCGTGTCAATTTTGTGCAGGGGCCATGCTAATCTTCTCTGTATCATTCCAATTTTAGTATATGTGCTGCTGAAGCAAGCACCACAAGTAGATTTGAGAAAATTTTAGTCAGAAAAATCACTAGATATAATTGGTGATTGGATGTAAAATGGGAGAAGGTCAGGGAGTTGGAGATCTCAAGAATGATACCCAGCTTTCTTATTGGAGCAACAAGGTAGAAAATAATAGCTGACATTCATTGATCCTTTCTATTTGTCTAGCTCAGGTCTCAGCCTTCTACATACAGTCTCAGTAATACAACAAAATTTTGAGGTAAGTAAAACTGCTATTATTCACATTAACTAAGTTCAGAAACAGAAAGATAAATAATGATTTGCTCCAAATCACACAGGAAGTAACCAAGCATTGGAGCCAGGATCTTGATCCAGCCACATGGCTTTAGAGCTCAGGCTCCTAACCCCTGATTCTCACTGAGGAGAATGTTTTTAAGAGTAGGATGTTTCATTGAGCCCTGAATAAGCTGTTGAGATTTGAGTGCTTTGGAGACATCCCAGCAGAGATGGTAACATGAAAGTCTTTGATATAAATAGGACCCACACTCAAGAAGACTAGTTGGAAGTAGAGATTTCAGTTATTGGCACACAGACAGTAACTGAAACCCAGAGATAGATGAGATGAATTGCCCAAAGGGAGCATAGTGGCAGAAAGCAAAGCCCCAGGACTGAGCCCTAAGGAATATCCATATTTAAGGACTACGTAGAAGATGAGGAGTTGATAATATAAGAAGTAGGAAGAGAATCAGAAGAGAGTAGTATCATGAAAAGCAAGAAGAAAGTGCTCAACAGTGACCAATGCTACTGGGGGAATGGTGAGAATCTGAGCATCCACTGTTTTCAATATGGGAAAACTGAACCTGTGCAAATCTGGTAAGAATGTAACCAAGAGCTTAGTTTATTAAACTTATCACTTACTTACATACCGATGAAATATTCTGATTCTGTTTCTTACACAAATTTTTTAGCTTCTTTGAACCTAAGTTATCAAATTTATAACAGGAAACTAACAATTCTTAACACTTAATAAGAGGCACTCAGACAAATAGAGGTCTTTTTTTTTTTTTTTTTTTTTTTTTTTGCTTTGTTTTGGTTTGGTTTTTGAGGCACTGGGGATCAAACCTAGACATGCAAGTTCAGTGCTCTTCCACTTGGCTACATCCCCAGCCTTAAAGATATATTTTTAACATTATATTTTAAGTTCAATCCTAAGGAACTAAGACAGTAAATAGTTTAGAAATAACCTTTAAGTACTCTCGAGAAGATGGATCTGGGATATTGTATGACATTTACCTACTCAGCAAACATTTACTATGAACCTATACCAAGTATTCTTCTTCTAGGTCCTGGAGATATAACTGGGAACAAAGCAAACAAAACTTCACTCTTTTGGTGATCACGTTCCTGAATGATATATGATTTATTTCCAGGTGATTTATTTTTGTCATGCAAACTTGAGTGCAGGTCATACTTGTTGACAACTGGTACTACTACTTTTTTAAAAGTACAGAGACGCTCTCTTTTCTAATGTAATACAAAGGCTCACATGTTGCCTAATTTTTCAACAGCATAATAACTGTAATTGGTATCAATGCCAATTTAGAATTACATTAGCAGCACCGATTTTACAGTCCCTGGATGGATATAATCAACAAAGGGAAAATGTTTACTAAACATTAGTTAGTCTGGAGACTTAAGACGATTCTTTACCATTCATATAAAGACTGACTTACAATTTGAAAGAAATGCCTCTCTCTTTCCTCCAATCCTACAACAGTGCAATTAAAACAAGACATTTGTCTTCTAATGTGTCTTCCCTATCACTACTAATGCACTGGGTCATTAGCTCCAACAATGTGAATAGGTTCTCGCTCCCTCATTCAATTTAATTAGTGTACCAGATAACATATAAGAGTACACTTTACATTGCAGCTAATAGTAGATAATGGCTCTTAAAAAGAGAGAGAAATTGTGTTACTCTGTGATGGCTACACTGGAATATACCATACACATACACAAACATATATAGAGATACATACACTTGGTGTGACTGAAAGATATCAAGAAACAGCTCATGAAGAGCAAAGGTCAACCTCTGTCTTCCTAGGAATTAAGGATAAGTCAATTGGGATAAGTTACTGCCACGCATAGAGCAAAAATGTCAAAAAGAGTCTGATCTATTTTTTCTTTTCTCAATCACACTAAGCAGACAGAGCAAGACATTAATCAACTTAGTGATCATTTCATAGTTTTGACAGTGCTCAAATACAAATACTTAAGTAATATATCATAACATTTTATTGTAATGTAGGCTGATAACTCTGTCAATTTACTTTCAAATATGAAACTGAATCAATATTGAAGTCATATCCTTACAAGAAAAGTGAAGGTATGTTTCTCACAGTGATGGGGCTAGTCAAATACATAAGAATTTAAGCTAACTTCTGTTGAATCTACTAACTCTTTAAATCTATCTTCAATCTACATCTAAAGGCAGTTATTAAAGGAAATCACCAGGATATACTAGCAACTGAAATCTTTCACATTCAGTAAAGCTCAACTAAGTACCAGCCATGTTTCAGTACAGTGCTCAGTCTTGACACAGACCCCAGGTCTCAACTTGCTAAAACTGGACAATTGTTTGGCTATTTATGAAACATGTTTTGCATTTAGCACATAGCCTCATATTTGAATAATTTCTTAATGCCATGTGATTACCATGCCAACAGTTAATAGATCCAATCAGAAATATAGAAAATCCACTTATAATGGCAGAAAGACATCTGGGCTGGAAATGCATGAATGATTCTAGGTATTGTGAGAATCAAAGACTTACATTAATGTCTGGGATTAGAATAACATGAAACTAATGTTGCTATTAAATTAATGTTTCAAGCATTTGGGGGAGAGGTTGACTCTGAATGTGCTCCTCTCTGCCATCCTAGAACAAGATTTTAGGAAGCTTATTTAATTTGGATTAAGGTATTAACTATGGAAAGCAGGATGCCTAGGGCAGAAGAGGTTGCTCTGTACTAAGGACAAGAGATGCTGTGGGTTCAGAAGCAAATAGTTACCTCTAAATACTTTAAAAGACCAGGGGTTTTCAGAATTTGGGGCTCCATCTCTAAGTCCACAATGCAACAAGACTGTTTATTTTGGAAAAGAAAACTTTAAAGAAATAGATTGGTGCTGACAAGGATTGATTTTTATTTCCACCAAAAAATTCAGTGGAGAGAGTACTTTCACATTCAATAAATCTCTACTAAGTACCAGCCTATTGAATCAGAAGTGGAGCCAAATTCCATTCAGCCAGTTATGTGAGGAGCCATGTGCAGAAAGCTGAGTTAACTGGGACATACTTCCAATTTATTCCAAAGCTGTTTGGCCCTTTCATAGCTTGGTACTATGGCCAGTTATCTGTCTAATATGCCCACAGTCCAATTCTGCCTACAGGAAATAAAAATGAATTGGTCAGGCAGACACAAATATCTGATCTGCATGATAGCTAAATTTCTCCTCTTAAATTAATAATGATACTCTGGCTTTTAGATCAATCTTTTGAGTTTCTCAGCTTGAAGTTGCATCATCCTCCTATCCATCTACCCTAGGACCCTGGTAAGTAAAAATTTCTGATACTGCAAAGTCAATGGGATAAACTCTAGCCTATAATAATTTTACCAGTAAAATTCAACCTGTGTGGACCTGCTTGAACATCATGATCCCTACCACTCTGGTCATAGCTAATTGCAAAAATGGATTTATGCCCAAGCCATAGCACTGTACAGAAGGCCCAAGCACATGAAGGGAATGATAATATGTGGAGTCAGAGTTTTCCTCAGGGAAATTCAACATAACAAGTTCAAAATGAATTGACAGAAAACAAGGTATATGAACATGAAGAGATAGAATGCAGTAGACAAGGACCAGGAGGCAATAGAGACACAACTGTAACAGGGGTCACCAGTAAGCAGAATCCACAAGGTTCAGAGGAGTTGAGGGATACCACTCATCAGCAAATGGCAGATGGAAAGGAGCAGAGGCGCCATGACATTGGAAAGGCTGGCTGTGGGCCTTTGTGGTGCCTACACAACAACTATCTTCAGCTGTGGAAAGGACTGCCTCCTTGACTTCTGCACTTATCCTTCCCAGAAACCCTGACTCAGTGAAATAGCTGAAAATATTTTGTTTCTTGCAACATGAATGAGTCTAACATATTTTTAGAAACATTGAAATACCAAATTCCTCATTTGAACAACTCTTTGATATTCACAAGGCAGTTTTTTAAAAATTGATAAAACAGTTTCATATATTCTTGTGCAATGGTTTTATCATAAGAAACACTTTTTTCAATAAAATCTTATTTAATATTTTTTCAACTAAACCAGCAAACATATATTTTACAAATGTATGAACTAATAAATCAAAAAGTTCAGAAGTAGTATCTCTCATAAATAGAAAATTATTACTTGTCACATATATATGTTCTGAAAGCAAAGCAAAATAATCCAATTGTTTCATTTTCTAATCCATGAGATAGATGACACATGATATATTTTGTCACTGTTGATTTAGTATAGTTTATATTTTTTTCCTGAGGTTCAGTAATTTGAGCCATGTATAATCATTAAGCTCAATTTATTCCCATCTTTACATAAAAGTCTTCTGTGCTCATTTCTGTCACCAACTGAATCCCTTATCTCTAGCTGAATAATTCATTGCTCCTGAAATATTAAATAAAAATCTAGTCTGTGCTTAGTCCTGTACTAACCACTCATCTCAGCTCAAAACTGTAGAAAGAGAAGTACAATGGGAATAAAACTCTTCACAATGGGAATAAAACTTGAAAAAGAAGAAAGTTTACCCATATACCTAAGGAGACAGGACAAATGGATACTAATTTCAGAAACTGAAGATATTACACTGGATAGTAGCAAAGACTATACATGAAAGAATTTTTCAAACTAAAAAAAGTTTTTCAAACAAGAACATTGCTGGTTATAGTGAAATAGAAAATTAACATAGGAAGGAAGTCACTATGGACTCTCGTTTGACTGGGAAAACTTCTTGGTGACCCTGAGTGTTGGGTCAGGTTGTGCTTGACAGGTGTGATTAGAACAGCAGAGCAAAAGGGATTCTCCTAAGGCGATGAGGCACAGAGCAAAGAAAAGCTTTATATATGTGCAGTAACCAGAATGGTGGCTAAAGGGAAGCAAAACAAGCTTGGCAGTGATTTTGGTTTGTTTGTTTGTTTGTTTTTGTTTTTGTTTTTCCAAGAGATCTGGAACACAAGTCTTAGTTGCTTGAGCCCATAAGCAAGGTGGACTTTTGTTGGGGGTGGAGGGTACCGAGGGTTGAACTCAGGGACACTCAACCACACAGCCACATCTCAAGCCCTATTTTGTATTTTTATTTAGAGACATGGTGTCACTGAATTGCTTAGCGCCCCGCTTTTTGCTAAGATTGGCTTTGAACTTGCGTTCTTCCTGTCTCAGCCACTGTATGCGGGAACATAGTGGACTTTAAGCAGGAAATTGTCCTAATAAAATGGTGTCAGAAAGAGAAATACTACCAACAGCAGGACCTGCTGGGAGGTAGCCCAAATAACTAACACAATAAGTTACCAGAGTCAACTTTGGAATATGGCAAAGGACAAATTAAATAGACATAATAAATGATTGTGAATTAATGGATTAAAGGGTAGACTTAAAAAAAATTGAAACTAAAAATTAACCTACTTGTTAAGCATCAGAGTTTGAAAAATAAAGGTGGGGGGTATAGGAGATGATGTATTTGGGAAGGAAATGCAATTTTGAAATCATCGGAGAGTTACCTGGTTGGAACTGAACATGAAAGAGGAAAACAGTATGTCCTTTGTCCTGCCTACCCAGTAGGTGATGACCACATGAATTCACAGCAATGCTGATGTGCTCACTCCTATCTAACACTGGCTATGTAGCGAGTAATTGTGCTGCTTGATAATCCAGTGGGACACAGACTGCATCCATGGGATCAGTCAGTACAGCAGCACAGCACAGTTCTAGAAAGCAGAAAATGTCTGTGCCAAAATCATGCCACAGCATGATGATGCAACATAATAATAAGAAAATAGTGTCCATGGCCATTTTATAGATAAGGCTCAAATAACATTACTTTGTAGAGATAGTAAGACCTGCTGCCAAAACAACATTTACTGAACAATTATGATTAGGATTTCCAATGCTTTGGGCAGTTAGTTCCTTTGAATGAAATCTTAATGCATCATGGTCTCCCCAGATTCTCCTGTCTACTCTGGAACCTCTTGGGCTTTATGCCCTAACTTTTCCTTCCTCTCTGAAACAAGGACCACTGTATTCACATGTGTGTTTGGTCTTAGCCTCCGGATCTAGCACTATCTTACAAACAGATAGAATTTAAAAGACACTAGGTGAATAATTTAGTCCTTCAGCACTATATCACAGCTATATTACCATATTTTGTAGACTTCATGAGAGGACACTTGCCTTCTGTGTTGGAACCCAGCCTCCAAACCAGGTCATTGGGGCTAGAGATTTTTTTCCTATTTCCTGTTGAAATTCTTTAGAACTATAAGTCCTGTCCTAACCACAAATTCTTATATTTCAGTCCCCAGGTACTTTTGTGCTATTTATGATAACTTGTGCTGATGAATTCCAAATATGTCAGACACATGAAAGTTAGTTACCTTTGTAAAGAATTGTCCTCTTCTCACTTTCAACTTTGTCATCTGAATTGAACTTTATTCAATCTGGCATTAAAACTCCTTGAATTAGCCTGGGCGTGGTGGTGCATGCCTGTAATCCCAGTGACTCAGGAGGCTAAGACAGGAGGATCACAAGTTTGAGGCCAACCTCAGAAATTTAGTGAGGCAATTTAGCAAGACCCTGTCTCAAAATAAATGAATAAATAGGGATGAGGATGTAGCTCAGTGGTTAAGCACCTCTGGGTTCAATCTCTGTTTTTTCTTTTTTTTTTTTTTTAACTTCCTTGAATTATAAAACAGGATGAATCTTTTGTTTCATGAAAGCTAAAAAGACTCATATTAGCAACTGTATTTCAAAAGAACTAAAAGTGTAAACGTGAGCCCTCAAATATCTGAAGAACTGGTTTTGTTTTTCAGAATCCATTGTATTGCACCCTTGTTTTAGTCAGCTTTTTCACTGCTATGACTAAAATACCTGAGAAGAACTATTTTTAGGAGGATAAGTTTATTTGGGTGCTCACGATTTCAGAGGTCTCAGTCCATAGAAGGCTGGCTCCATTCCTTGGGGCTCAAGGTGAAGCAGAATGTCATGGTGGAAGAGTGTGGTGGAAAAAAAAAGTGGCTCATGTGATGATCAGGAAGCAGAGAGAGACTTACAGTGGTCAGATACAAAATATGTACCCCCAAAGGCACACCCCCAGGGACGCATGTCTGTCAGCCATACCCTACCTACCTTCAGTTACCACTCAGTTAATCTCATGAGGGGATTAATTCACTGATTGGGTTAAGACTCTGATAACCCAGTCATTTCTTCTCTAAACTTTCATTGTCTCACACGAGTTTTTTGGGGACACCTCACATCTAAACCACCTTACATCTAACACACCCTAAAAGATTTAGGTTTAAGTGCTAGGGATGCAACTCAGTAGTAGAACACTTGTTTATAATCGAGTCATGGGTTTAATCCCTAGCATCATAAAATAATAAGAAAAAAAAAGATTTAAGCTTAATCCTAAGAAATCTTCATTTGATTAACCAAATCAAATAAATGATTTTACCATGAAAAAGATCATCTTATAAAGTCTATTTATGCGTAGTTTGGAGTTTAGATATTATGACCACTTTCCTTAGAGGAAGATGTTTTTCATCAGTAAAAACAATATTCGGCAAAGAAAACCTACTAATCAAAAGGTGACACATCTGAATCAATGTTTTGTTTCAATTTCTATATCAAAATCAGAGTCAAAAAAGCCCTATGTGTATGAGTGGCCTGCATTCAAATAGTGCTGACTCGGGGTTTGAGGAAGTTTGATCTTTAGACTAGTTTCAGTTGGGGTTTTTCATTTGCTTGCTTGCTTGCTTGCTTGTCTGGTGGAAGTTTTAATATTGCCCTGTGGCTCTGGCCTCTACTTGCTGTGCCAAGGAGCCTAGGAAGAAGATTAGGGACAGCAGCCTTGCTGGCCCTGCTTAGAGGAGAAGCCCACCTGCCTGTAGACCTTTTCAACTCACAGTCTGCATTGGTTGGGGGACTGAGGAGCATCCTCTACCTTTCTTACCCAGGGCCCAACTGGCAGATCAGACTGTGCTCCTCCTTGAGTGTCACCACGCCCCCATCTCCCCAGCTGAACTGTGCTGAAGAGCCAGGAGGAACAGCTTTTCACGGAAGTCTCAGGTGAGCACCACAAAGCAGTGAAGGGAGAAGATGAAGAGGTGGGGCTCTATGCCAGCCCCCTTTTCTCATGGCAACTCAAGGAGGATTCAAGGTTAAGACCTGGTCCTTGGAAGAATGCCCCCTGTGAATGCTTCCTTCTTTACCGACTCCTTCATCTCCTCATCCTTCCCACTTCAGTTACCCTTTAGACTATTACAAGCAACTCTCCTGGCCTGGTTGGGATTCTATCTCTTTCTTCCAGAAAATCCCACCTACCTCCATCTGAGTAATGCCAGCACCTATTCCTAATTGTTTCTTGTAAATTCTAACAGTTTACACCTCAGCTAAAAGTTCACATCAGTTTTATTTGCCTAAAGCCCCACAGAGAGTAGATGAGCTTTGATACTCTAAATGTGTAAGGGGAACAGTACATAGTCTGATCTGGGTTGATTCTCCATTAGTAAATGAGTGACTAAGTACACAAATCAACAATGCCCAGACCATTTATTACAAGAAAACTCTGACTTAGTGTAGTAGTCAGCTCAGGAAAACAACCCATTATCAACAGCAACCAGTGAGGAAGGCCAGGTTGCTGTAAGCCAGACTTATAGGAAGTTAGACCATACTTTCCAACAGGTAATTCAGGAAGCCAAATAATATCCCTGGTAATAATTGACCCCAAACAGCAAGAACTTGATTAAAAACTGATAACTGCCCTAATTTGTATCCCCACTTCCAACTTAGTCCTATGGAGAAAAAGCCAAACATTCACTACTAACCAGTCACAGAATTCCTTGCTTTTAGTTAGCCTAGAGCTTCTTCCCAGGTCAGCAGTTGCCAGCAAGGCATGCCTGAAGGTCACCCCTTCCCACTGTCAAACCTTCCCACTTTTCTCTCTGCCCTTGAGTCTCTGCCAAAGCACAAGTGATAGTGGCTGACCAGTCTGCAATAGCAACCTTTTTGCTTGTTCTTATTTGGTTGGTCTTGATTATTTCCAAAGACACTGTTGGTGCTAAGTTTTTCCCTAAGTGCAAGCATATCTCATCCTAGTAGTCATTAATCAACTATTAGCTAATTAAGTAATTATCCTAGGGAGATTCCATTTACACAAAGAAAGCATGTTCTTCATATTCAGAATATTTTGAAGTGACTTCTTAAAAACCTTGAGAAATAGCTGGCATCATTTTGCGAAAGGAACATTTGACTCCCACTTGTTCCTGCTTTTATTACCAAGAGCCCACATATTAGCTGAGAATGGCTCTCTCTGAGTCAACCAGGATAAATGGCACAATCTTTCAACAGATTATGTATGGTCTTAATTGGGTGGGGAGAGTAATTTCAATCCATCATACTGTGTTCAACTCACTTTTACCAAGTTTGAAAGCAAAGACGTGTTGAAAGGTAAAGAGTCATATAAACCAGTGTTGAAAAGGGAGAAGCAAGATGAAGAACCATCTTTGGAAAGAGCAGGAAAAGGAGGAGAAAAGGCAAGGTTTTATTTGAAATAAAATCTCTTCTTTACTTGAAAGAGATTGTTTATAATCAATTACTCCCATTATTATAGAAGGAGCAGAGTAGGGACAGGGTTCAAAGATTTCAAGGGTTTCTATAATTAGTTAAAATCATTGGCAAACTAGGAAACTAGGTTTCCTAGGATTCATGAAAACTTTCATGGTACATTTGTGGAACTAAACAGAAAACTGTAAATTGGTAAATTATTTAAAATGTACATGGAGGTAGGAAGCTATTATGTTTTGGATGTGAGGTATCCCCCAAAAGCTCATATGTGAGACAAGGCAAGAAGGTTCAGAGAATAAATGATTAGGTTTTGAGGGCTTTAACCCATTCAGTGAATTAATCCCCTGATAGAGATTAACTAAATGGTAACTGAAGGCTGATAGGGTGTGGCTGGAGGAGGGGAATTGGAGGTATGGCTTTGGGGTGTACATTTTCTATCTGGCAAGAGGAGTCCCTCTCTCTGCTTCCTGAACACCATGTGAGCTACTTTCCTCTGCCACACTCTTCTGCCATGATGTTCTGCCTCACCTCAAGCCCTGAGGAATGGAGCCAGCTTTCTATGGCCTAAGACCTCTGAAACCATGAGCCCTCAAATAAACTTTTCCTCCTCTAAAATTGTTTTGGTCAGATCCTTTAGTCACAGCTGTGAAAAAGGTGACTAAAATAGATTCCCAGAGTAAGCATAAATTTGTTCAGCACTACGGTAGTATATTAGTCAGCTTTTTATCACTATAACAATTTACCTAAAATAGGCATTTTAATAAAGAAAAGTTCTATTTAGCTTATAGCAGTGTCTGTTCAAATTCCAAGGTTGGGCAGCCCCTTTGGTTGGAGTTCTGGTGAGGACATCACATGGCAGCGCACTGTGGCAGCAGCATGTGTAGGAGCAAGAAGTCACAATGGGCAAAGAGAGAGTGGGCAGGACCAAGTGTGCTCCTTTGTAACAATTTTCCTATGACTTCCACAGAGGTCACAGGAGAAATATTTCATACCCCAGTGACCCAGAACCACCCCCACACACATACCATGAGGTCTCACCTTCCAAAGGTTTCACCACCTCCTAACAGTGCCAACCTGGAAACCAAGACTTTAATCCCAATGAATCCTTAGGGGACATTCAATCCACACCTAACACTAGCAAATAATGCCTGAAAAACTGGTTTGAAAAATCCTACAAGTTATGCATTTGCATACAAATAAAATGGGCCTTCCTAAACTCAACCTGTAAAGAAAACATATCCTGAAAGAGAAAATACAGGTCACAGGTTTGACCCAATAGGAACACCCCAGTTACTGGAAGAGGAACAACAAAGTTAGTTTTTTGTTTTATTTTTAGAGAGAGAGAGAGAATTTTTTGACATTTATTTTTCATTTTTTGGTGGACACAACATCTTTATTTTATTTGTATGTGGTGCTGAGGATCAAACCCAGTGCCCCACACACACCAGGTAAGCACGTTACCGCTTGAGCCACATCCCCAGCCCAGATTCTTCCCATTAGAAGACTAGATTTGGCCTCTATCTTGGCCCAAGGTGGAACTAATGAAGAGTGGCAAGTTAATACTGAATAAGTTTTTTTAGACTCAAAAATCCCTGAGAATTTTATGAGAAGTATGACTAGGACACCGTGAAGAATGACCTTCTGGCCATTTACATGTGGCCCCGAATGGGCAGAGCTCTCCATGCTGGTGACAGCAGCAGGAATACAGCTGTCAGATTCTCCACAGACCCTGTGCCAAGCATTTGCACAGCAGCAGAGGACAGTGTGTTCTCTGGTAGCTACAGAGGGTGTCTTCAACCTGAGCATCATCATCGTCATCACCTACTATGTCTTCAACAACAGACACCTTGAAGGTATGTCCAGGGCTTCTCAGGTAGCAGAGGCCAGGGAGGAGGATCCCTTACACACTCACACTCCTCAGAGAAATACTTAGAGAATAACAAAGAAGAATCACAGAAATAAATGCAGAAAACTTCAAATGGGCCTCGAGTTTCCAAATAAAAGATAAAGATGAGAATGAGAATAAGAGTACTTATTACTATTCATAGGATCTCCATTTTCCTTCAAGGATGATATCTAGTTTGTGGAAATAATAGTTACAAGTATATAATTTTATCTTCAAGGGTACTGTTTTGAAAATTTTTAAATGATGGGGTTTTTCTTTCTCTCCCCTGACCATTCTCTACCCGTTCAAATCAGGATGTCTGGCAACCTCTCTGCCATTATCATCACAGAGAAAGTTCCTCCAGAATGAAAGAGAAAATAAAAGAAACCCTCTGTGCCAGAAAGAAAGCAGAGGAGGAGGAACTAAAGAGGTAGAAGCAGTCGGAACTATTTTTGTCCTATTTTCCAGCTCCTGGCGAAAACTCTAGAAGAAGGTGCTGATAGTGAGGTGGCGAGATGAGGACACCAAGGCAGGGGTCATCTTCCTTTGGTACAGCTCAGGAAAGTCAACAGACTCCTGGGGGTCCAGCAAGTCATTGCCACATCCAGCATGGTACAGGAATGAGGTGGCAAGGAGAAAGAGCCTGAGGTTCCACTCATGGCTTTCCTCCACCTTCACAGGGCTTCAGGGGATCGAGGAGTTCTGCATGCCTGGCAGAGAACATGCAGAGGCTGGACTGGCAGAGACATGGATCCCAGAAATGCTGCATTATGCAGAGATTTCTTTTTTTTTTTTTTTTTTTTTTTTTGATTTTTTTTTTTATTGTTGGTTGTTCAAAACATTACATAGTTCTTGATATATCATCTTTCACACTTTGCTTCAAGTGGGTTATGAACTCCCATTTTTAGCCCATATACAGATTGCAGAATCACATCAATTACACATCCATTGATTTACATATTGCCATACTAGTGACTGTCATGATTTCTTGATAAGAAGAAAATGGCCAGGTCGCAGACTTCAGCCTTCAGTGACAGCACATATTTTTACAAGTTGAGGTGGTGAGAGATGCACCTCAGCGCACAGCAGGCCAATCAGAACAGAGAGGATCCAGAGGACACCTGACAGACAAGCAGGCCCTCTGCCCTGATGGCCATGAGATGACATATGACCTTCCCTTGTGTGGAAACACGCCATCCTAGAAAGGAGCTAAGGAGGGAGAGAAAGCCCCAATATCAAGCATTTACCTGTCAGAGAATGCCACCCAAAAGAAATCACTGAAGAGGTAGAGAATTCATCTGTAGCTTCAGAATTCCCCGCTTCTGCCTGCCTAACCTCACCATATACACGGCCCCAAGAAGACAAGCCCCACAAGGAAATCATACCAACTTTGAGGAAGACAAGAGTTCCATTTTATTGTGTAAATATGTATTCTAAGACTACCTTAAAGTGTTACATATACATACATACACACAGATCTACATGCATATATGTATCAAGTCTTAAACATGCTTGTGTCTGTTTTTGAGAGAAAATGAGATTGAAAACAGAGAAAGATAACCAATGTGATTCTGCAACCTGTACACTTGGAAAAATGAGAAATTATACCCCATTTGATTCAAATGTATGATATGTCAAGATCATTGTATTGTCATCAGCAAGTAATAAAAAAAAAAAAGAAAAGAAAACAGAGAAAGAAAAGAATCAAAGAGAAAGTTCATGAGACCAAAGGACCGGTTTGGAAATCCACGCAGGCCTGCAGACTGGCCGGTGGACTTGGCAGAAAGCTGAAGGTGAAGACGGGTGGAACTCTGGAGGCAGCCGCACCAGGGGGCTGAACACAGCCCAGTGCACCAGATAGGACTAATAGCATAGGTGAAGAATACAATGGCTCAGCAGGAGCCGTCAGCATTAATTATGACAAATCTATAACTGATGGAGATATTGGCATTTTCAAAAAGTGTCTCCAAAGTTGTGATGAATCTACTACAATGCCTTCCAATGACAGCAAGAGAAATGGAAAGGCATTTTTCCCCCTAGACTGCATACTAAGCTCTCAAATCCAGTATTATTTCAGAATCATATTTTATTGACTTCTCTGAAGTTTGAGGTACATGAGTTGTATAAAAAAATGGAATCATGACAGAAACATCATTCTGATTCTAACTTATTACAGGTGCTTTATGGAGTTATTTACAATAAAGAAGGTGCTTGTTTCCGGTAAGAGTCTACAGTTTTGTTAATGCTATTTTTCACGATGCTGCACTGGCTTGGATATAGGACAGAATAGAATTACAAAGAGTTGGTCTTTGGGGGGATACCATGGAGATTTGGAAGAGCCCTTAAAAATTTTCCCTAAAAATATTGTGCCTAAGCCCCAAAGTTCACACTCTTGTCCATATTTTTCTTACATATCAATGTTTCTGATTTTCCTACTTTATACCTGTGCCAAACCCGTTTCTTGCTGGGAAGCAATTCTGAGTGTCCCCAGTAAAGCAATGTGCAGAGCTCTGGAACAGTATGTCCATGAGGAGCTCCCAGTGGGAGTGTGAGACAGGCAAGCACACTGGACCAGAGACATCATAAGATGTCATAAGTTGTCATAGTCGATCATAAGAGAGGCTTCAGGGTTTGCCATTCAGACAAGCAGCATGGCTTCATGAAAAGTAGGGAGGAATTAGAATCTGAGAAGTCCAAAGATCTATCTTGCTAAGGACCCTCAAACCATAATTCAGCAGTAGCCATCTAATTGAATTGTGATAACAGTTACACATTCTCCCTCAAACTTTGCTTGGACTCATGGAAATCCTGGAAAGAGCAGCCTCTGCCCCTCAAGGGCTCCAATACATCAACAAAAGGAGAAAATCACAGTCTCCTTCAGAGATAGAAAAGGCTCCTGATGAAAGTGGCAGTACACAGGGTAATCAGACTTATGCAACAGCAAAGCCAAAGTACCCAGAGGACCATAATGACCACTGACTGGGCTCATTCAGAACACAAATGAAACATCTCCCAGACTTCAGATACCATAAGTTGGAAGAAGGAAAGGACTCTATAAGAGATAGAATTCCTGAACTGAAAGACTGACACAAAACAGACACTACAGGTAATCCTGTTGTATAAAATTAAGTAGGTGTAGCTGGTGAACACAAATTACATAGACATCCACGGCACGTTTCTGTAACACTTCTCAGAGTTCTGGGGGTTCTTAACCTGGTGCCTAAGACCCCTAAACATTCCAGATGAATATTTAGTGAATAAATACTCAAATTTTTGTAAGTAAGCCCCAAAGTTTGCAAAATTCCACATAGATATCTTTATGGACATTTCTTCTGAGGAAAATTTTATAACTTTTATCAGATGATCAAAGCAATATATGATCCTCAAGAAAGAATGATCCTAGGATCTTACTAGCTTCATCTCACATATATATCTCATTTCTCAGGACTCAGTTAAGATGAGAAAGGTCTCTTTTTGTCCACTCTGAGGGCTTTTAATTTGTTTTCCAAAATCTGTTATGAAGGCTATATATCTGATCTCGGGTAATGTCAGAATTCAGTAATGTCAGAAATTCCCATCCAAGGGTGAGGTTGTGCTTTGTCTCCTCCAATTTCCAGACTTATAGCACAGAACTGTGTTAAGACTACTCCAAAGAACTCTGATGGATCCCCGAATACCACCAATATGAGGTGCAAGAATGTTGCTCATTTGCATATAGGTTATGAAACTTTCATACCAATTTTTCTCCACTAAAAGTGATAAGCCAGGATCAAGTGAAAACTGTAAAATTAGACTGTGTGTTTACCAGGAATCACTGGATGGAGATAGAAGGCACTGGACCTGTTCTGCTGAGCATTCTTTGTCAGCACAAGGACAGAATGGGATTATTCAATTTTATGGTCACAGTGGCATCAGCTGATAGCAGCACATAAGTAATTAATATGTGTCTTGAAACTAAAAAGAAAAAAGGCATAAGGACATGGTTAAATACAAGATGAATGACAAATAATATTTTTTCTCCTTTTTTTTTGGTGACCACATTCCATTTTCAGCACTGAGTTGCCATATTGTACAATAAATCTAGTTAAATACACAAGATCTTAATCTTGTGTATTTAACTAGATTTATTGTACAATATGCGATCTTAATCCGTCATCAGTGACCTTCAAGGTATTTTAGTTCTATTGAGCGAATTGCCAGGAAAACAAAATTAAGTTAAATAAACACACACACACACACACACACACACACACTCACACACACACACACACACTCCATTACTATTGTAAGCAAAATACACTGCAAAAGCACTAAGGAATCCACCATATCCCCAATGTCTTTCCATTGTGTTCACTAGTCAAAATTTTAACATGAGCACTAAGTCGAAACTTCAAATTTCCAGGGGCTTCTTAGAAATTTAAACAGCGTCTTAAAAATTCATTTCCTTTGCACATTAAAAACTACATCAGAAACGGTAAGGAAATCTTTTTTTTTTTTTTTTTTGGAAAGAGAAAAAGACAGAATTGGGAAAATAAAACATTTTCATCCTGCCATCTCTGGTACCAACATAGTCCTGCAAGTTTTTGTGACACATGAATACACATGCATAACATAAGTGGGATTTTCAAAATGTGTTTCTTCTGATTAAACTCGTTTTTAATGGCAATAATTACTTATTCTGGAGACACTTAACCACTAATGGTGGTGTAATCTCAAGACACAACTGCATTTTCTTAGAAATTTAAGCCAAAGTTAATCAATCTATCTAATTCCTACTACAGGAAGAAGAAAAATTCTCTGAAGACCACACTTTTTTTTATGAGGCTATAAGTTTAAGGCAGCAGCATAATTGGAAGAAATTTATTAAAGAGTTGAAAATTATCCTCAAATTAAAACGTTAAGAGCCTAAAGCTGTAATTAGGGCAAAGGTAAAGGCAAGAGATCCACAAAGCAATCCTGGCTTCTCCTGACTTCTCCATGGATGCCGTCTTGGCTAATTAATTATCTTTCTTCTATTGTTAATTATGGGGGCTCCCCAAGGTTTCAAAATGAATCCTTTGCTTCTTTTCTGTTCCCACTATTTTATTCATTAATGTATTTGTTTTGAACAATTCAGATAAAGATTGCAGAACATTGATTGATGCCTTATGAATTCTGAGCCCCTGCCCTAGGCACTCTTACAGTTAACTGAAAATAACATATGCCTAATTTATCTTATTATTCCTTTCCACGAAACAGTTCCACTTGACTTTGTTAGCTCTATCAAAAAGCAATCGAGAATGTGGTACAATAGGAAGACAAATGGGATTAGGGTTGTTATCCCAGCTGTCACTGATGATCTGTGTGACCCTAAGTAAGCCACTGGTTCGCTCCTAGTCTCAGCAAAGCAAAGAGATTGAACTAGATCAGGAGTTACAAACCCAACCTGATGACATATTTGACAGATTTGCTTGGATGGCATGATTTAGAAAAACTGAATTTCTATGTTAAAAAGTAGATCTAAGCCCAATTTATATATATGAATATAGATAGATATAGATATATATGTATATCTACTGGAAATTAAACTCTTTACCGCCAAGCTACATCCCCAGACCTTGTTATCTTTTATTTTTTTGAGATAGGGCCTTGCTACATTGCTGAGGGTCTCATTTTATTGCTAAGATTGGTCTCAAACATGCAATACACCTGCCCTAGTCTCCCAAGTTACTGGGATTACAGGTGTGCATCATTCCACACCAGCAAATCTGATTTCTTTGATGGCAATAATTAATGGTAGCAAAGTAGCAATTGCTCCTTCAGAAAAGGCCTGTACTCTTTTGCTGCTACAGTCCCCAGTATTTCCTATTGCACTACGGGTACTCCCCTTTACTCAGTCAAATTACTTTGACTTACTTTTCAATAAGATAATCAACCCCGGCACCAAAATGTACTGTTTTAACTTCTCAATGCACCTCATAATTTATTTTATTTCACATTTTCTCCCAGCCCTAGTCTAATACCACAAGAATACATTTTAAGTCTATTCCAAATTTTTCATTATTGAGTAAATTTATCTCTTTTACTGTGGGCTATTCATTCCTTTCTAAATTCTGATTGACCATTATTATCACATTTAAACTTCTAAGTTTTCCAAATCTTGTTTTTACCTCCCTCCATGCTACACTCATAACTAAATGCTATAAAATCCTTCTCAGAAATTACTTTTATCCTTTTATATCTAGGTCATTATACCTGGAGCAGTACTAAAGGTACTAAGTCTGTCCCTAATCAATCATACTTGGAAAATAAGAACAATATTCTTTATTAGTCTACAAAATTTTTAACAACTGGTGCATCTCCTTAAGAGACAATCATGGGTTTTAAGTAGTTTGTAACAGAGACTGTAAGTTATTATCCAAGAACTATTGTCTCTTCAGTTACAAAATCTAGATTTTATTTGGGGTGTCAATTCAATCAGCTAAAAGATACATTTTCCCAAACTCTCTTTAGGTAAGCAACAGCATATAACTTAGCTATGGCTACATCAATAAGCAGGACATTTACACAGGAATTCTAAGAAAACTTATTAGAAGAAATCAACTCAACTGAGATAAAGTCTCAGTCCCTTCCCACTTTTATCTGTTTTCCTTCTTTCTTACTATAATACAGATGTGATGGCTAGAGCCTCAGGAATCATTTTAGACAAGAGTTAGCCTTTGCTTCACTGTGACCAAAATACTTAACAAGAACCAGTTAGAGGAGTAGAAGTTTATTTTGTCTCATAAAATCAGAGGTCTTAGTCTATAGATGGCCAATTCTATTGGTTTGGACTCAAGGGGAGGTAGAACATCATGGTGGAAGGGTGTGGTGAAGAGAAGTTGCTCCCCTCATGGCAACCTGGAAGTGGGGCAAGGTGGAGGGGAGAACAATCTTTCCAGGGCATGCTCACTAACTCCCAGTGACCCACCTTCTCCATTCAAGCCCCACCTATCTATTGCTATCTCCCAGTCAGTCTATTCAAACAAAGGCGGGCTTATTAGGTTATCATTCTCATAATCTAATCATTTCGCCTCTTGGCATCCCTGCATTAACACCAGAGCTTTCAGGGGACTGACTCCTCCTATTCAAAACTATAATACTCCATTAATCCATGGAGCAAATGTGTCCCTTCAGCACAGAACGAACCATAAACATAGTTTGAACAGAAATCATTCTGACTAAACCAGTCTAATCAGGGTTCAAAAAGGTGCTATCTACCACAAGGAATAAATGGAAACTTTCCCCACAGGGCATTTTATTCCCAGAAGCTTTAAGTTGTCCTTTGGGTGTGGAACATTATATTGAGCCCAGAACAAACCCTCATTCTCACATAATCCGTAATCTGTAGGAGTAGGTCCCTAGGCCTGTTGTTGCTCATCTTATGACTAGTGTCAAAAGAGTTTACTGGTCTCAGTAGATTTTGTTTAAATCTCACTTCTGGGGTCATCTTTAGTTTCTCAGAAAGCATAAGATGCTGACCTATAGCAAGAACAATGGAGCTGCCTTGACCCTAACTTCTCTGTACCTTCCCTCCCCTGCCATTCTGTTCCCCGTGTTATAAAGTCTATTTCAGAAATCTCTTTCATCATCTCATCCCTTTAAGAGCAGTATTCTGTTTCCTGCCAATCAAGTAGGAAAGATCAATATCAAAAAAATGAAATTATATAATTCCACATTAGAAAAAGAAAAACTAATGAGACACTGACCTTAATATATTTATGCATCTAAGGGTCAGTTTCATGAAATTTCTTGAAGCTTCCCACTTGGAGTTATTGAAGATATAATTTATTTGTGGAGTCATTAAACATTTCTAAAATATTCATGAGGAAAAACATAGTTCTATATCTTATAATGTCATCCAGACCACAAAAGTGCATCAGGATTGAATATTAACTATTTTAATGTCCTAACAGGAATAAACCCAACATAGAAAATATGAAAGTGAGTGGAGGGCTGGGGATGTGACTCAAGCAGTAGTGCACTCACCTGGCATGCGTGGGGCGCTGGGTTTGATCCTCAACACCACATAAAAATAAAATAAAGATATTGTGTCCACCTTAAAAAAAACACAACTAAAAAATTAATATTAAAAAAAGAAAGAAAGAAAGTGAGTGGAGGTGATTAGAGACCCCGGCCATAGATAGTATCAAGAAGATTGTCAGGCTTCTTGGACCCTGCGCCTATCAGAGCATACACCAAGCACTAAGCAGCCGAATTCCGGCTCCCGGAACTGAGCCCGCGGGACTGCTTCTTGGAGCTTACACTTATAGGAGCTTACACAGAGCACGGAGCGGCCGAGTTCTGGCTCCCGGAACTTCCCTGGCCCGGGGCTAGGAGCCCGCGGAAACTGCTTCTCGGTCCGGGTCCTGCTGAGGGCCGGTCAGGACTCACCCGTTGCTTTGGTTGCCTGGCAAGGGGAACGAAATGCTGCCATTCGCATAGGATACCAACATGGCAGAGATCTGATGTCAGCAGAAAGCAGCGGAGGAGAGAACTTCATCAATACCAGCGGTGACATAAGCAGTTGGTCTCCTGGTAGGGGGGGGGTGAGGCACAGTCACCCGAGTCTCCTCAATTTGTCGTCGAGCCAGAGGGGAGGAGCCGGGCCGCCGCCAGCGCCCAGAGCAGGCCCAGCGGCTCGCCAGCGTGGTGACAGCGTGACCCCAATTGGAGAGGGGGCGGAGCGGAGCCGCCACCCGCAACCGCAAGGTGGGCAGACCCGTGACCCAGTGGTACATGGGCGTGGTAGGAGGGGCAGGGCAGAGCCGCCGTTCGCGCTGGCAAGGTAAACAGACCAGTGACAGCCTGGCGGGTCAGGCCCAGTGGCCTGCCAGCGTGGTACACACGTCACCCCAACTGGAGTAGGGGCAGAGCAGGTCCTTCTGCCACGCCCGGATCAGGCCCTGCCAGTGTGGTGGTCACGTGACCCCAATTGGAGTGGGGGCGGAGCGGAACCGCCACCCGTGCCCGCAGGGTGAGCAGACCAGTGATCAACCTGCAGATCAGGCCCAGGGGTCCGCAGGCGTGGTAGGAGAGGCAGGGCAGATCCGCCGCCCGCGCCTCCAAGGTAGGCAGACCTACAACAGACCGGCGGATCAGGCCCAGGAGCCTGCCAGCGTGGTACAAACACCACCCTAATTGGAGTAGTGGCAGAGCAGAGTCGCCGCCCGTGCCAGGAACAGGCCCAGCGTCCTGCATGCGGGGTAGTCACGACACCCCAATTGGAGTAGAGGCAGAGCAGAGCCTCCACCCGTGCCCGAAAGGTGGGCAGATCTGCGACCGACCAGCGGGACAGGCCCAGTGGCCTGCCGGTACGGCAGACACGTCACCCCATTTGGAGTAGGGGCAGAGTAGAGCCGCCTCCCGCGCCTGCAGGGTAGGCAAACCTGCAACCGACCGGCGGATCAGGCCCGGTGGCCTGCCGGCGTGGTACACTCGTCACCCCAATCGGAGCAGGGGCAGAACAGAGCCGCCGCCAGCTCCCAGAACAGGCCCAGTGACCTGACGGCGTGGTAGCCACGAAACCCCAATTGGAATAAGGAGAGAGCAGAGCCGCCGCCCGCACCTGCAGGAAAGATACGCAAGCAGTATGAAAAGACAAGGAAAGAAAGGACCACAAGCAATGCAGGTCAACGCAACGTTAGAAGAGGTAACAGCTGCAGCAGATGGAATGTCATATAAAGAATTCAGGATATACATGCTTCAAATGATCTGGAGTATCAAGGAAGACATTAAACAGCAAAATCAGACAATGAAAGATCACTTCGACAACGAATTACGCAAACAAATCCAGGAAGCAAAGGATCAACTATACAGGGAGATAGAGGTTATAAAAAACAAACAAACAGAAATCCTAGAAATGCAGGAAGCAATAAACCAACTTAAAAACTCAATGGAGAATACTACCAGCAGAGTAGAACACTTAGAAGATAGAACATCAGACAATGAAGACAAAGTATTTCAACTGGAAAAGAACATAGACAGCTCAGCAAGACTGTTAAGGAACCATGAGCAGAACATCCAAGAAATATGGGATAACATTAAGAGACCAAACTTAAGAGTCATTGGGATACAGGAAGGTACAGAGCTCCAAACCAAAGGAATGAGAAGTCTATTCAATGAAATAATACAAGAAAACTTCCCAGACTTGAAGAATGAGACAGAATCCCAAATCCTAGAAGCCTACAGGACGCCGAATGTGCAAAATCATAAGAGATCCACACCTAGACACATTATAATGAAGATGCCCGACATACAGAATAAGGAGAGAATTTTAAAAGCTACAAGAGAAAGGAAGCAGATTACATTTAGGGGTAAGCCAATCAGGATAACAGCTGATCTTTCAACACAGACTCTGAAAGCTAGAAGATCCTGGAATAACATATTTCAAACACTGAAAGAAAATGTGTTCCAACCAAGAATTGTGTATCCAGCGAAATTAAGCTTCAGGATGGAAGATGAAATTAAAACCTTCCACGATAAACAAAAGTTTAAAGAATTCGCAGCTAGAAAACCGTCTCTTCAAAACATCCTCGCCAAAGCATTACAGGAAGAGGAAATGGAAAATAACAATGAAAACCAACAGTGGGAGGTAGGACAGTAAAGGGGGGGGGGGGAAATAATCAAAGAGGAAAACAAACCATGTTTAGTAACAGAAATAAACAAATATGGCTGGAAGAACAACCCATATCTCAATAATAACCCTAAATGTTAATGGCTTAAACTCACCAATTAAGAGACACAGGCTAGTAGAATGGATCACAAAACAAGACCCAACAATATGCTGCCTACAGGAGACGCATTTGATAGGAAAAGACATACTTAGGCTGAAGGTGAAAGGTTGGGAAAAATCATATCACTCATATGGACTTCGGAAACAAGCAGGAGTGTCCATACTCATATCAAATAAAATAGATTTCAAGCCAAAGTTAATCAAAAGAGATAAAGAGGAACACTACATACTGCTTAAGGGAACCATACAACAACAAGACATAACAATCATAAATATTTATGCCCCAAACAATGGTGCAGCTATGTTCATCAAACAAACTCTTCTCAAGTTCAAGAGTCTAATAGACCACCATACCATAATCATGGGAGACTTCAACACACCTCTCTCGCCACTGGACAGATCTTCCAAACAAAAGTTGAATAAGGAAACTATAGAACTCAATAACACTATTAATAACCTAGACCTAATTGACATATATAGAGTATACCACCCAACATCAAGCAGTTACACTTTTTTCTCAGCAGCACATGGATCCTTCTCTAAAATAGATCACATATTATGTCACAGGGCAACTCTTAGACAATATAAAGGAGTAGAGATAATACCATGCATCTTATCTGATCATAATGGAATGAAACTGAAAATCAACGATAAAAGAAGGAAGGAAAAAGCATACATCACTTGGAGAATGAACAATAGGTTACTGAATGATCAATGGGTTATAGAAGACATCAAGGAGGAAATTAAAAAATTCTTAGAGATTAATGAAAACACAGACACAACATATCGGAATCTATGGGACACATTGAAAGCAGTTCTAAGAGGAAAATTCATTGCTTGGAGTTCATTCCTTAAAAAAAGAAAAAACCAACAAATAAATGATCTCATACTTCATCTCAAAATCCTAGAAAAAGAAGAGCAAAACAACAGCAAAAGAAGTAGAAGGCAAGAAATAATTAAAATCAGAGCTGAAATTAATGAAATCGAAACAAAAGAAACAATTGAAAAAATTGACAAAACTAAAAGTTGGTTCTTTGAAAAAATAAACAAAATCGACAGACCCTTAGCCATGCTAGCGAAGAGAAGAAGAGAGAGAACTCAAATTACTAGCATACGGGATGAAAAAGGCAATATCACAACAGACACTTCAGAAATACAGAAGATAATCAAAAACTATTTTGAATCCTTATACTCCAACAAATTAGAAGATAGTGAAGGCATAGATAAATTTCTTAAGTCATATGATCTGCCCAGATTGAGTCAGGAGGATATAGAAAACCTAAACAGACCAATATCAATTGAGGAAACAGAAGAAACCATCAAAAGACTACCAACTAAGAAAAGCCCAGGACCGGATGGGTATACAGCATAATTTTACAAAACCTTTAAAGAAGAACTAATACCAATACTTTTCAAGCTACTTCAGGAAATAGAAAAAGAGGGAGAACTTCCAAATTCATTCTATGAGGCCAACATCACCCTGATAGCTAAACCAGACAAAGACACTTCAAAGAAAGAAAACTTCAGACCAATATCTCTAATGAACCTAGATGCAAAAATCCTCAATAAAATTCTGGCGAATCGGATACAAAAACATATCAAAAAAATTGTGCACCATGATCAAGTAGGATTCATCCCTGGGATGCAAGGCTGGTTCAATATACGGAAATCAATAAATGTTATTCACCACATCAATAGACTTAAAAATAAGAACCATATGCTCATCTCGATAGATGCGGAAAAAGCATTCGACAATGTACAGCATCCCTTTATGTTCAAAACTCTAGAAAAACTAGGGATAACAGGAACATACCTCAATATTGTAAAAGCAATCTATGCTAAGCCTCAGGCTAGCATCATTCTGAATGGAGAAAAACTGAAGGCATTCCCTCTAAAATCTGGAACAAGACAGGGATGCCCTCTCTCTCCACTTCTGTTCAACATAGTTCTCGAAACATTGGCCAGAGCAATTAGACAGACGAAAGAAATTAAAGGCATCAAAATAGGAAAAGAAGAACTTAAATTATCACTATTTGCAGATGATATGATTCTATACCTAGCAGACCCAAAAGGCTTTACAAAGAAACTATTAGAGCTAATAAATGAATTCAGCAAAGTGGCAGGATATAAAATCAGCACGCATAAATCAAAGGCATTCCTGTATATCAGCGACAAATCCTCTGAAATGGAAATGAGGACAACCACTCCATTCAAAATATCTTCAAAAAAAATAAAATACTTGGGAATCAACCTAACAAAAGAGGTGAAAGACTTATACAATGAAAACTACAGAACCCTAAAGAGAGAAATAGAAGAAGATCTTAGAAGATGGAAAAATATACCCTGTTCATGGATAGGCAGAACTAACATCATCAAAATGGCGATATTACCAAAAGTTCTCTATAGGTTTAATGCAATGCCAATCAAAATCCCAACGGCATTTCTTGTAGAAATAGAGAAAGCAATCATGAAATTCTTATGGAAAAATAAAAGACCCAGAATAGCAAAAACAATGCTAAGCAGGAAGTGTGAATCAGGCGGTATAGCGATACCAGACTTCAAACTATACTACAGAGCAATAGTAACAAAAACAGCATGGTACTGGTACCAAAACAGGCGGGTGGACCAATGGTACAGAATAGAGGACACAGAAACCAATCCACAAAACTACAACTTTCTTATATTTGATAAAGGGGCTAAAAACATGCAATGGAGGAAGGATAGCATCTTCAACAAATGGTGCTGGGAAAACTGGAAATCCATATGCAACAAAATGAAACTGAATCCCTTTCTCTCGCCATGCACAAAAGTGAATTCAAAATGGATCAAGGAGCTTGATATAAAATCAGAGATGCGCCGTCTGATAGAAGAAAAAGTTGGCTACGATCTACAGTCAGTGGGGTCGGGCTCCAAATTCCTCAATAGGACACCCATAGCACAAAAGTTAATAACTAGAATCAACAAATGGGACTTAATCAAACTAAAAATTTTTTCTCAGCAAAAGAAACAATAAGAGAGGTAAATAGGGAGCCTACACCCTGGGAACAAATCTTTACTCCTCACACTTCAGATAGAGCCCTAATATCCAGAGTATACAAAGAACTCAAAAAATTAGACAATAAGAGAACAAACAACCCAATCAACAAATGGGCCAAGGACCTGAACAGACACTTCTCAGAGGAGGACATACAGTCAATCAACAAGTACATGAAAAAATGCTCAACATCTCTAGCTGTCAGAGAAATGCAAATCAAAACCACCCTAAGATACCATCTCACTCCAGTAAGATTGGCAGCCATTAAGAAGTCAAACAACAACAAGTGCTGGCGAGGATGTGGGGAAAAGGGTACACTTGTACATTGCTGGTGGGACTGCAGATCGGTGCAGCCAATTTGGAAAGCAGTATGGAGATTTCTTGGAAAGTTGGGAATGGAGCCACCATTTGACCCAGCTATTCCCCTTCTTGGTCTATTCCCTAAAGGGCATGCTACAGGGACACTGATACATCGATGTTCATAGCAGCACAGTTCACAATAGCAAGACTGTGGAACCAACCTAGATGCCCTTCAATAGACGAATGGATAAAAAAAATGTGGCATTTATACACAATGGAGTATTACTCTGCATTAAAAAATGACAAAATCATAGAATTTACAGGGAAATGGATGGCATTAGAGCAGATTATGCTAAGTGAAGCTAGCCAATCCCTAAAAAACAAATGCCAAATGGCTTCTTTGATATAAGGAGAGTAACTAAGAACAGAGTAGGGACGAAGAGCAGGAGAAGAAGATTTACATTTAACAGAGATGAGAGGTGGGAGGGAAAGGGAGAGAGAAGGGAAATTGCATGGTAATGGAAGGAGACCCTCAGGGTTATATAGTGGAGGAGGTAGAGAGAGAGGAGGGGATGGGAGGGGAGAGGTGGGGAGGGGAGAGTGGGGAGGATGGGAAAGGCAGCGGAGCACAACAGACACTAGTATGGCAATATGTAAATCAATGGATGTGTAACTGATGTGATTCTGCAATCTGGGTATGGGGTGAAGGTGGGAGTTCATAACCCACTTGAATCAAAGTGTGGAATATGATATGTCAAGAAATTTGTAATGTTTTGAACAACCCACAATAAAAAATTAAAAAAAAAAAGAAGATGATTGTCAGCAAGTAGCCAAGTCCAACCATTAGATTAAACTCTCAGCCAATCAATAGTCACTCGCAGAGCATATTAGTTAAGATTTTATCTCTTAAATTCAAAAGACACAGAAGATCCAATAAACTTGTCTAAGCAAATTAAAGAATAAGCCAGCTCATAGTTAGCTTAAGACATGACTTCTTGAAGAGAATGTAGATGATGTCACCAGATGTTCTCTGTCTACCTCTAGAAGCTTTGCTTTTAAGATGGTCACCTTAATTATTCCATAAGTGGTTGCTGATATTCTAGACCAAACAGCTTTTTAGATCTTAGCCCCAAAAAACAACAGCATATTCTTGTTATCTGATAGATTCTGTATAGGTGCTCTTTTTCTTGCTGTGACAGAACCTCATTGGGTTTCATGCCTCACTTGAGCAAATGACTAGGGCTTATGAAACATGAATGACAAAACTGAGTGACATGTCCCATCCCTGCAAGTGAGGAAGCATGAGATTGGTTATCAAAGAAGGCAAAAATGACTAAGCAATAGCTGTAAATAAATACTACCCAAGTGTAGTGTTAAATCCTAATTCTGGGACAGTTAATTCATGGACAGGAAATAAATATAGAGGTGCTGAGAACAGCAGGGGACAGAAATCCCTTTACGAAATTGTTAACAAGGTTAAATCCCAGTTATCATGACAGAGACCTAGAGTCAGCAGAAGAGTGAACAGCAGGAAGAGATTTGACCTCATGCTAAGGTCAGGCTTTGTCTTAGTTTCTGGTAAGTATGTGGCCATGTCACTGTATCTATAACAGGAGAAGCTCCTCAGAATCAGGGCCTGATATTCTTCTGCTGAAGAGTGGAATGAATTGGAGCTGGGTCCTGATTAGAAAGACTAGCTCCATCCAGTTTGCTCAAACCCTGGGTTGACTCATCTCCTTGTCAATAATGAGGATGAGGAGAGAGTGCCCAGCTGCTCCGCTTTCATGGCCCACAGAACAGTCCTTCTGAAGAAATCAGTGGTTCCATCCAAGGCCATGAAATTGTCAAAGCTATGCAAATTTTGACCAAACTGCAAAATAACAAGTAAATAAATTAGGCCAAGTGGGTGGGAAAGCAACCAAAGTCCTCTATTTGGATTCTGAATGTGTGTCTTATCTCTGTTCCTACTAAGACATGCAATTCCCAAGCCTGAGAGAGAAGGGGACTCAGTGACTGGCCCTGTGTGTCAGCTGGGGTCTGACTAATAAATGATGACAGCCTGACGCCTCTCCTGGAGAGCATCATGACAGGTCTGGATACTTGAAATCATCAGTTGCCAGAGGCGAGGTTCCAGGCAGCTACTGCCAGGCATGGACAAAACAGACTCACGTGAGCAGGCAGCACGCTAAACCTCAAGAGCAGCCACTGAATGGGGCAGGGAAAAGGGTGGGTTGTTTCCTGAGCCTGAGTCCTACACAAAGCTCAAATCTGGCAAAAGCAAGCTCATGCTTACTACTGGTGGAGACTGTCAGAGTCTTATTTTCCAGGGCCGTCCATAGGCTGTGTGTAGATTGTATTGCACACAGTAGCCTCCTTAGGGGAAAGGTCTAGCTCTGCGAACTCCCTGTCATGGATTGATCACATGATGCAGGTGAGCCCACCCCTCTAGCTCTGCCTAAGATCCCACACAGCACCTGAGATGGGTATGACTTGCCAGGATGTCAATCAATCTGTTGATCGCAAGACATCACAAAGCAAGACTCCACCCTTGAAACCTTATCCCTCTCTGATGTCCTGGCTATGAAATAAACAAAAAGCAGGCTCATGCTCTCTTTCCAGCATGGAAGCTTGACTTTAAGGTCACAGAGCTGTCCTGCCCTGGATTCCAAAATTATTTCTGTGTTGTGTGATTTTTCACTGCCTTCTTTTCTTCTTAGTTTAATGTTGCAGTCAGCGCGTTTAAACCCAGTTTGCCTTGTCTGTGCAAGTCGCAGTCGAGAAGGGCCCTTCCCAACTGGACTTTCTTTCTTTGATGGAATAGATTCTCCAACTCTCCCTGGAACAAAGCAGATTCTTGTTCCAACCAGCCTTGCCAACTACACTTCATCCCACATGTTCCACATGGAAGGTCTGAATTTCATTCTGATAAACTTATTAATTTAATATTCTTATTCCAACTAGACATGGTTTTATATCCTATATTGGTTTGAAAAGTAGTCTCATTCTAAGTTTGAGTACATGCCATAGTATAATGCACTAGTATTTCTTGTCTAAATATTAATTTCCTGTCATGCTTAAAGTTGGATTTGTTTCTAAAATCCCTTGCAAACTCAAATCATTTAATATATACATTGATTAATACATACATACATTAAAACATGTATTGGCATTCAATTCAAATGTGTTTATGTGTTATGCCACAAAATAAGTGGCTTATTCATTTAAGACAGAAACAGAAAATTAAATAATTTTTGCACCTGCATAGCACTTGGAAAAGTGCCAGTGAATTTCCTAACTCCTTACCTCAGGATTTAAGGCCACCATCTGCATTGTCTGCCCTGTTCTGAGTTTGGAAATGAGTTTCCTTGATAGACAGGATACCTGGTGTGAGCCACACAGGTCAGTACTGAAGGATCAGCATCAGGTCACACTTGCTGACAGTCGCACCCCAACCTATTTAAGTAGCAGGCTTCTGGGGACCATATCCAGACTTGACTCATGTTCTTGTGGGTTTTCCAGACTGCATTTCTAGGTTAATGGAATGCCCATGACTAACCTCCTCTACACTAGCAGTCCTGCTCTCTTCTTGCCAGTTACTTCCCCACTCCTGGGGACTCAGGCATTCTACAATCAACCAGACCTCCTTGATGTTCTCTAACCAATTCTTCCTATACGCCTCATTTCTTTAGTATTCCTGCCTATAAATATATTTATTTTACCCCTCTAGACCAACCTGAAGCATCTTATTTGCTAAGAAACTACTTGTACCCATTTGCCAACTACAAAATGTAGGAGGACCTCAGGTTCCTCTACCTGACTAGATCTCTCTTGCTCCCTTGAAGTTTGTCTGTGGCCTATCCTATCTATGGCTATGAATTTTGCCCCTTTTGGCCACACTACCATATTTGATTCTGTATTATATATGACAAGGACTTAATAATGGCTTCATTTTTTGTTATTGTTTTTAAACTCTCAAATTATTAAGAATGGGAAAATGTGAGTCCATCTATACAATATTTCTGAATTAACCTGAAACCAAGTATCATTTTTTTGAAAGAATATATTAGTTTATTTATTATCCAAATACTAATTTCCCCATCATGCAGATGAGCATTCTCTTTTTATTTTTTTATTAAGATATATTTTATTACACACCATAAAATTCACCCATTTAAATGTGTGACAACTTGAATCAAATGCATGAAATATGATATGTCAAGAGCTTTGTAATGTTTTGAGCAACCAATAAAAAAAAATTAAAAATTAAAAATTAAAAAAAAATAAATAAATGTGTGACAAATTTTAAGATTCAGAGTTGTGCAACAAACAGCACAGTAATTGAATTAATTTTATTTATAAAATGAAATCATGTGTATCTTAAGCTTTTTATTTTAAAAATTATTTAATACACATAACCCCATTCACAAACATATACTTCTTAACTCTTTCTGTACCTCTCCTACCTCTTCCTTTCTCTTTTCTCTCAATGCTTCGATTTTGTAATAACTTTTATGTGTCTCAGGAAATGACTTCAACCTCAAAAAAATAAATGGGAATTACAAAATAACAAACATACTATTGAACATGATATTACTTTAGAAGATTTTTCTGGAACACACTCCATCTTATGTTTTCATGAAAAGGTGGGGGGACAATCATGAACGAGAAGATAGCTCTCTCCTTACAATGTAGGAGAAAGTCGATAGCTGACATCTGATGATTTAATTAATAGCCCAGAGACATTCTGCCTCCAGGGTTCCTCTCCTCAGTATCACCCATTATACCTCCCCAGCAAGCTACCTGTGCTTTGTGGCTATAACTAAGTAGGCATCTGCCTTGTCATTTAAAGCCATTTTCTCTGGATTATAAGAGAAGAAAATCCATGCAGCTGCTTGTTTTCCTGTGGGCCTCTTTGGTCTTCACCGCAGATTGACATTCTGTACCAGGGTCCCAGTTTTAAAAGTGCTGATCAACTTTTCTTTCATCACAGAACTTAATGAAACATCATCATGGCTACAATGCCCAATTTAACTGAAATTTATCTCTATCATGTTCTTATGTATTTATTTTTTTTTAATTTGTTATTGTTGGTTGTTCAAAACATTACATAGTTCTTGATATATCATATTTCACACTTTGATTCAAGTGGGTTATGAACTCCCATTTTTACCCCGTATACAGATTGCAGAATCACATCAGTTACACATCCATTGATTTACATATTGCCATACTAGTGTCTGTTGTCTTCTGCTGCCTTTCCTATCCTCTACTATCCTCCCTCCCCTCCCCTCCCCTCCCCTCTTCTCTCTCTACCCCCTCTACTGTCATTCATTTCTCCCCCTTGTATTATTTTTCCCTTTCCCCTCACTTCCTCTTGTATGTAATTTTGTATATCCCTGAGGGTCTCCTTCCATTTCCATGCAATTTCCCTTCTCTCTCCCTTTCCCTCCCACCTCTCATCCCTGTTTAATGTTAATCTTCTTCTCCTGCTCTTTGTCCCTACTCTGTTCTTAGTTACTCTCCTTATATCAAAGAAGACATTTGGCATTTGTTTTTTAGGGATTGGCTAGCTTCACTTAGCATAATCTGCAGATGAGCATTCTCAAGGCTTGTCACAGTAGAACTCTTTGTTTTAGAGGAACTTGTTTCCATATATGATGGAAATGTCTTTGAACTCTTTTATCATAAAAAAATAAACAAAAAATTAGTCTGTGCTTTATTTTACACACACACACACATAAACACACACATCTTTTAAAAATACTTAATTGCTTACCACCAAGTAGGACTCCTGAAGAATGTAGATTCTAGCCAGGTATCACAGTGCACACCTATAATCCCGGCTACTGAGGAGGCTAAAGCAAGAGGATCTCAGTTAAAGGCCAGCCTGGGCAACGTAGCCAGAACTTGTCTCAAAAAAGAAAAAGAAAGAAAGAAAGGAAAAATAAGAAGAATGTGAATTCAGTTTTATTCTGTAATTTCCTACATCCCTTCCTATATATCCCCAGTCCCTCAGCTTATACTCACACCCTAGTTTGATAATACTTGTAAACCAAGATCAATATTGTTTTCAGAGAAAACCCTCGTGACCTATGGGATTGAACAAAAATATGATTCAGTTCCTTTAACCTCTTTACATAGCTACCTTATTTTCTCTTTCTACATGTCCCCTATGAAATAGGACAGTTAAATTTCCCTAAGAATGTTGTGAAATCAAAAGCTTCTTTTCCTTTTATTGACACTTCTAAAGGAAAATTACAATTCCCAGCTTCCTTGACTAAAATGAAATACATGATGTGATTTTTATTCCTAACTTCACTGAAAACATTAAATCCATGTACTAACTTTGTACCTACATCCATTACTATGATTGGTAAGACTAATATCAATACAAATTTATTTGTTTGCTATTTCATCTCTAGCCTATACCTCTCAAAGGAAAAACAAAATTAAGCATAAAATACCTGAAGGAAAAGGCAACTTTATTGACTTAGATTAAGACACTGTTTGGTACCCATTAATTATGAAAGTTTTATGTCTGTTAAGATCTTCAAATAGATAATGTATTCCAAAATGTTTCCTTAATGAGAATTTGATGGACCTTTACACAGAAGACTTAAAATGAAACAAATGCCAATTGGCCTGGGAATGCAGTCCTTTGAAAAGGAGAAGGAGTTTTATTATTATTATCATGACACTATTATTATACAGTAAAGTTGTACAAAACAGTAGCATGAGAAGAAGTATTACAATTTGGTGGGGTGGAAGAAAGGAAGGATAGTTATCAGAGTGGCAGATTTCACAGTTCAAGAGATCACAGTCCTAGAGGAGTCCAAGGGTCCTTGTTGGCCTCATGATGTCCTTGAGTAATGGACATAATCCCCTTTGCAGAAACAGGAGGGGAAAGGAACAAAGGCCTCTTTGAGAAGTGTGATCAAGGAGTCCCTGGAGGATGTCTGAGCTCTTGAAGCAAGCTTCATGGCAACAGCTTGACTCTGCTTCCTGCTTCAGTGAAGGTTGCTGGAATATGAATTAGGGGTGAAGCACAGGAGCACTGGGGGCTATTTACATGTTTGTGTTTAAATCTGATTTCCCCAACTTGAGAATACAATTGATTCAGAATTAAATAAAAATAGTGATTTAAAGTTTTCTCACAAAAGGGCTCAGTGAATTAAATAAGCACCAACCATCTTTTGCTCTTACAAGTGGTCCAGGAGGGAAGACACAGAGCAAATTCCATCATCTCTAGTGGCAGAGACAAAAGAGTTGTCTGCAGAATATGATATCCCATCAATGGTCAGAATATCAGACAGTATCATTAAGGATTATGTATGAAATTGCTTCTCAGGTCAGGATTCAATCATCCATATTATACTACTTACCATTAATTTTTAAATGTTAACAAATAAAATTAATGTTTTCCTTTGATGTCATATATATATATATATATATATATATATATATATATATATATATATATATACCTTTAAAAAATACAAGTCTACAAAAGAAACAATAGGGAGGAAATGTATAAGATAGTATGAAAAATACTTTATATGAAATTTAATACAGATATTTACTACCTGCATCTGTCTTAAGGCACTTTTGAGGTGTCCTTCATGTTATTTCCTCAATTCTCAGTTTCAATCAATTGTAAAACACATCAACTTAACAACACCTTTGGGTAAAATTAATCTACAATTACACTTTTAAAACTAATGGACAGGGGCTGGGGCTGTAGCTCAGGGGCAGAGCTCTGCTTGCCTAGCGTGGGTGAGGCACTGATTTCAATCCTTAGGATCATATAAAAGTAAACAACAACAACAAAAGGGATGCTGTCTGTCTACAAATACAAAAAAAAAATTAAAAACTAATGGACAAATACTAAAGAATTAACCACTCCTTTAAAATTCACTTAGACTCAATTGTGTTCTTCCAATTCAAAAGCCTAAAGATCCCCCAGCACTATCTCTGTCCATAGGAGTTTTCAGAGCATCATGATGGTACACTGCTCCTAAATCACACTTTCAAATCTTTTCTTATTGAGCAACTTTTAAATGAATTGTATAATTTCAAATGTTTAATCTGCACTTTTCACTTAATTGAATCCAACACTTAGTTGGATTTCTAAATTCTTCATTGAATCATTTACTAAAAGTTCAACAAATTTCTCTTGAATGTCAACCAGAAGCTGCTGATGGTGGTGGATAGTCTTTCAGCCATAGTCTTTCATAACATGTGAATTGTTCCTGCAAATCTTTCCTAGGCTGAAAAAAGAAAAGAGCAATAGCTCTATCCTAGAATGGTAATTTCTGCTATATAATTCTACTGCCTGATATTTGACAATGATGTGCATTATGTTTTTATTCAATGCTGCACCCTGGTGTGCTATTTTCCAAGGCATTTACATGACACATGATGCCGTCAGCCCAGTAACATAGCTGAGTGACCATGAGATGAACTGACACCATCTATGCACAAACAAGTTCATATGTCACATAAAACACATCCTAAGTTTCAGTCCTCTTACTGTTGGCGAAGTAGGTTTTCTTTACATTAATCAAATATAATAACTGAATTCCAGAAACTATTCTATAATATAGACCTAAAGGGAACTTATCAGGACATTATGGAAATTATTGTTTTGTTATTGAACTGTGAGCTATAGATGACTCTAAAGGAGACTAACTGGGTTCCATCCAGCAAAGTTTTCCTTTTGGGAAGATGTGATAGACAGGATTTCTAAGATGGTCTCTTTAAAACATGCCTACAGTAGTCCCCAGAAACTGTAACTCAAAGATAGCACACACATGAAAATGTTTTGTTACATGACAAAAGGGACTTTGCATAATTAATATTACTAGTCAGTTAACTTTAAGATGAGATTATTCTGAT
This sequence comes from Marmota flaviventris, assembly GCF_047511675.1. Lineage (NCBI taxonomy): Eukaryota > Metazoa > Chordata > Mammalia > Rodentia > Sciuridae > Marmota > Marmota flaviventris. Next base: position 48,473,245 of record NC_092502.1, read on the forward strand.
CTATCTGGGTATCCCCAGTATTATCACATGAGCCCTTAAAAGCAGGCTACTTTTTCTGGCTGGAGGCAGAAGAGAGAAACAAAGGGGAAGTTCAAGAGATTTGAATTAGGAGAAGGATTCAATGTACCCTTACCTGCCTAAAGAAGGAAGAGGCACATGAGAAAGAATCTCTGGGGGCTGTTAGAGCAGAGCAGACTTAGATGACAGCTAGCGAGGAAATGGGGATCTCAGTCCTACATTGCAAAATACCAGATTCTGCCAACAGAATGAATGAGCTTGAAAATGTGTTCCTCCCTAGATGCTCCAGATTAGATTCTATCTTGGTAGACACCTTAACTTTAGCCTGTGAGAGCCTGAGCTAAGAACCAAGTTATACTTGCAAAGTCTCCTGACCTAGAACTGTGGGTATTGTTTTAAGCCAGTGATTAAAAAAAAAAAAAAAAAAAAAACTCACACAAGCAGGGCACAAAAGAGGAGGATTATTGTACAAGGCAGACAAGACACTTTAACCAGGTGGTGGAGAGGATGAGCAGGACCCCAGCTAGTCTATCTATACCTACTGGAGGTAGATAATAATTCAGCCAGTGACCAGTGACGTGTGCATGGACCATCAGGGGTAGCTATCTGTACATATGATGAAGGTTTTATAGGGTTTCTCTTTCTAGAAAAGAAGTACATAAAAAGTTTGTTCTGAAAATCTGAATTTTTAAAGTGATCATTTTTTAAAAAAGAATTCTTCTTCATTCAGAACCTAAGAAGTCAAAACTCCTTTAAGACCCACACTGAAATTGTTTTGTTTGAAGGTTTTTTTTTTTTTTTTGGCTAACCTATGTAAAAATCAACATATCATACATTATGTCAAAGGCATTTTCCCACTTCCTCAATGATTTGTATCCATTTAATTTACTGAATGTCTCCTTCATTCACCTAATCTCCCACCCAAAATAACTACTTCCTCTCCCCCAAAGGCAAACATTAGTCTTCATTTATTCATCACCGATGAAATAACCCCTCTATCAGGTGGCAAAACAGTGTTTAGCAACTGAAGATGGTCAAAGACAAACAAGATACAATCTTTTTCTTTAAAGGAGATTCAAGAGATACAGCATAGAATGCCCAAAAGAGAAAATATTCACTTCCTGAGCTGTCACAGGTCTTCAAGAGAAACTCAGAAACTAGAAACTGGAAGATAAATAACTTGCTGAGATTCAAAGTGCACTGAGGGAGAAAGGAAAATCCTGCCACAAGCCCTCATGAGAGATACTATGTATTTGTTTAATTTTTTAGTTCACCTTTCAAACAGACCTCTAGACTCAGAAATGGTAGAGAAGTATGATGAATAAATTTAGTAGGTGAAAACACAGGTAAGAAAAAGAGTAGCCATTACAAATTTCATCTGCACACAGTTTAGTCTAATCAAGAGGAAAAATCAATCAGAAGGCATCTGATCCGTGTTTTCTTGATACTATTAATTCTATCACTAATCCAGTATCCTAGGAGTTGGGATTTGTTTTTCTTGCTGTGTTATTAATTTATTAGTGTAAATTTACACCTGTCAACACAGATTTACAGCAGTGAAACTTCCCACCACAAATATTATAGGCTTCAAGGACACACAGTTAAGAACTTGAAACACTTAAATTGCTTTAACCCTTGCTAACATATTTCAGTTTCACTTATATAAAAAGATAAATAGCCAGAGTCCTACTAGGAAAAAAAACTGTACTTTAGGAATACTTCTGATTTTTTTCTCCTATTTTTCTTACAAATTCTAAAGTCAATTAAATCTGTGAATCACCACTCCCAATGCCAACTAATGATGATGGTAATTCTGCCCACATAAGGCCATTTACAGAACACACGGCTAAATTTTACTCCCTTCCTTTGAGCAGTTCAAATGCAAAAAGACTCACATGTTTTGCCATCATATCCTTCACATTGTTTGCAGCAATTTTATAGAAAATGCACCGCTTAGCACTGCAGGAAATAAAAGAGATTTCACACACTTGGGACTGAGCTGTGATACATACAAAAGGTATAAGAAGACTCCTGTGGATGAGAATCAAGAGCTGGCCAAGACAGTAGACAGGAGCTTGACCTGCATGTACAACCTTCCATTCTCACTGTTCTCACCATCCAGGTCTTCATCATCTCCTGCCTGGAGTAATCTGGGTAATCTCAAATGCCTTCCCATATACTGTTCAAATGTTTTCCAAATAATTTCCAAAAATTGCTTCATTTTGGATTATAATGCATCCCTTCTTAAAAACTTTTGATGTCATAAGAAACAAAAAGATTGAAACTCAATGAAGCATTAAGGAAACCCATGACCAGCCATCTGCCCACTTCTCTTCCTTGCCTCTTCACTGGTTATTCCCCTCATGCCATTTTGACAGAAGATCCACTCATCCCTAGCTACTTACCATTTTGCAGCACATTTGGTGTTTTTCAAACTCTGGTGCCTTCTTGTTGCCTTTTTCAGCAACGTTTTTCTTTTTGAGCCCCTCCCCAGAACCCTCTCTACTGAACCAAGTCTTCTTGGTTCCTAAGAAATATCTTCTCACCTTTCATAACTATAATCCTTTTCAGCTCCCACCCACACTTAGACCAACCTCAGCACAGAAGAGACCAGTTCCTCCTTTGGGGTACCTCAGCATCCTCTGCAGACATCCACCAGACCTCCTACATGGTAGATCATCCTTTTCGTGTCTGTAACTATACCAAACTATAATAAGGCAGAATCCATATTTTCTTCTTTATATTCTCCAGGATTGTCTTCAAGGGCATTAAAACGTTAGAACTAGGAACTCTCTACATAAAACAACTGCATGGGCTGGAGATATAGTTCAGTTGGTAGAGAGCTTGCCTCACATGCACAAGGCCCTGGGTTCAATCCCCAGCACCACAAAAATAAATAAATAAACAGATAGATAAATAAATAAATAAATAGATGATAAATGAAACAACTGCATATGCCAAGTAACAGTGTACAAGGAAGTGCTCAGGTATGAGTATCTTGCTCTCTGCACTTTGAAACTCTGTAAAGCATCATGGTGTGGGTGGTGAAAAAAAAAGCTTTAATGTTCAATTGGCCCAAACGCAAATGCTGACATTTCCACCTCCTATCTGTGTGAGCTCATGTTATAGTGAATATGTGAGGTGTCCCCCAAAATTTCATATGTGAGATAATACAAGAACATTCAGAGGTGAAATGATTCAATTATGAGACATGTAATCTAACTGATGGCTTAATCCACTGATATGGATTAACCAGGTGATAACTGTGGGCACGGAGGGAGAGGCTGGAGGAGGTGGATCACTTGGGGCATGCCTTTGGAATATACATTTTGTTCTTGGTGAGTGAAGCTCTTTCGTTCTGTTTCCTGGTGCCATGTCCTGAGTTGCTTTCTTCAGCCATACCCTTCTGCCATGATGCTCTGCCTCACTTGGGCTCAGAGGCATGGAATTGGCCATCTATGGACTCAGACCTCTGAAATTGTGAGCGAAAAAAGCTTTTCTTCCTCTACATTAATCTTGTCAGGTCTTCTGGGCACAGCAATGAAAAAGCTGACTAAAATAGCACACAGACTTTAATTCATTCCCCAGTAATACCTACCACTCAGCATAGTTGTTTAAAAATTAAATATGTGATAAGCTAACACAAGAGTTGCTAAGAAAAATATCCAATCCTGTCCCTTTTCCCTGAGAATGGAGAGTGACTATGTGTACTAAACTGTTCCAGTACAACTTCTTAAAGAAGGTGAGTTCTGAGCTTGACATTGAGTAGCCAGAAGGATTTGGACAGACATATTTTGACAGAAAGTTCCATCCACATGGAGAAATACCTTGAGCAATGGCAATCAACTGCCTAAAACTCTTCCCAGATGTACCCAAGAAGCAGCCTTCAGATGCTATATCACTCCCACAGCTTACCCCTCGTGGCAATGTGAGAGTAATTATACATAAACATAATCCAGCTTCAAACCCAAGAATATTGTAAATTGGAGAGGAGACATAAAATAGTAGTAATGCTACTTAGGAAAAATTCGTTCTTTAGTGGAAGAGTCTTTCCAAAAAACAATGTTGAAGGGTACCAGGCTGATTGCTCATTTGCACAGAAGTACACATTATACTAACAGACAGCAGAGCTGGCGTGACAAGATCTACCAGCATTTAAACAAACACAGGGTAGGTAATAATTTCCATGTGTGATGGCTGGAGTGTTAACAGAGCAGTCTAAAGCAATCTCATTTACTTTTATGGTTAAGTATTCAAGAAGCATCTCTCTTTTTTTTTTTTTTTTTTTTTAACATCTGAATGTTTTCATGGCTGAAGGGAGGCCAGAATAGCCTGGAAAACAATTTACAATGATGTGTAAAGTAGTTACATTTCCCCACAAGTCTGGTTGCTCAATTATTCCACCTATATTAATAGCTCTTCATGGCATTTGATGTAGAATAGTCCCTATCCAATCACCCACTTGAGCTAGAGGAGAGCAAATGCTATCCAAATGGAACGGAGCCCAAGTTTGAAGTTGATTACAAACTCAGGCCCCTGTGCTGATCATTTCCAGCACTGGCTTGCTGTCATTGAGAAAGGGTGCCGCTGGCAGGCGGGCCTGCTATCACTCTAATGCTAGTTCATTTCGTTTCAGATCGGCAGCGAGGTTTGCGCTATCAGGAAAACCAAGGCAATTGATTCCCTTCTACTTCTGTTGAGATAAGTGGAACAATGTGTAATTTGGTTTAGGTATGAAAAAAAAATCTATGTTGTAGGAAAGGGCTTAAAGAAAGGGATAAAGACACAAATGGCAATCTTCACACTACCCTCAACACAGTAGGAATTTAATAATTTTAAAAAGGGTTATAAAGAATTGAAATAAAATCCAAAGATAAGGGTAGAAAGTGAGAGAATGCAATATTGTTGTAATACTTGTTTTTCAGTAGCATTCATAATGGTTTTTTTCCCTCATATGTGGATGAGTACAATTGACACTGAACTGGGCTCCCAGCTTGGGTTTTTCTCCCTAGAATCTAATCTACCCACAATAACCACAGTTGTTCTTTAAAAATGTTAAGTCAGATCCTATCACTTACCTGCCCCAAATTCTCTGATGGCCCCCAAACTCATCAGAATAAAATCTAAAGTGCTCATCAACAAGTCCCTCCTGAACTTTCCAGCCTCACTTCACCACCTGCTTAGTGCTTTTTCCAACCAAGACACACAGACACTAAGCCAGCTCTCACCCCAGGTGTGGACAGGCTGTCCAGCGTCCCACCCCACCCACTGCAGGCTTTGTTTGCATTTATGTCTGTGTTCAAGTGTCACCTTTTCAGAGGGGCCATGTCTGAACACCACATCTAACACAGAAGCTCCATGACCCTCTTCCCTGCTTATTCTTAGCAGCCATCACCACTTCTCATTAGATGGTTTGTCCAGCTGTTCAATGATTTGTCTGTCTTTGCCATTAGAATATTAACTGCAAGCTGGGAAATGCTGTATCTCGGAGCCTGGAATAGTAGGTACTACATGGGAAATGCTCAAAAACTGTGGTGGAAACGACAAAGGTGAGAAGGAAGTTTCCTTGTCTTACTGCTCCAATGCTTGCCTCTTCGTTGCCCAAAAAACTGAACCTGTGAGCTGTTTGGACAGCAGCTGTTTTTATCTCCCTTGATCCATCTGCTAGAGACAGTAACATCAGGGAGAGCTCATGGCCTTTAGAATCAAAAAGCCCAGGATGCAAATCCTATCACCATCACAAAGTAGTGTTTAAAATATGGACAAATGTTTTAACATCTCTAACAAACTTTAGAGTTGCTAAAATTTAAATACCCAAGAGCATTGGGCTAGAAACTGGGGGTGCCTCAGAAAAATTACTGGGAGAATTAAATTAGCTGAATTTCATTTTATTTTTTAATTGGCAAAAAAAACACATAATAGGGCTGGGATTGTGACTCAGTGGTAGAGTGCTCGCCTAGCACAATAAAGATATTGTGTCCATATACAACTAAATATATATGTATGTATTTAAAAAAATAATAAATACTGGTGCTCTGCCCCTTACCTCATCCACTCCATCATCCCAGCAGCTTCAAATGCCCAATAAATGCACCTAGGATACCCTCTAAAGGGACGAATGGCTGCTGTTAAGACTATGAAATCGCACTCTGATTTTCTATGGATGAACACACAAAAGAACTCGGAAGAGCACTCTGAAAATAGTAGCATGAAAACAACTGTAGGGACTATCATGACCTTTGTAAAAACTGAATATAGAATGAGGTTTGGGGTCTTGATCTTTTCATCAAGTAAATGAGTTTGAGGACAGTATAAGGAAAGAGGACTCTGGGGTACGGAATAAGCCAAATGAAGATGAATCAGGGCCAAGACGAATGCTAAGGGGAATGGCCGTAGGCGCTAAAGTATTCTGGGATGACACACACCTACATGCCAGAAACTCCAGGAAATTCTCCCCAGCCTGCAAATTACACAGCTGACATCAGATTCACTAGAGTTCCACCTCTGTGGAAAAAATGAAAGAAAGCAGCATCACAAACAGACTCCTCCATAAACATCTTTCCTGCCACCATGGAGCCCACAATCAAACCCTGAAAACAGGATGAATGAGATAGTGAAAATGAGCAGACAGAGGTAAGTAAACTATAAGCAACAGGAGAAATTCATTTAGAATTATCCTACGTGGACTCTCCCTGAATCACTTCCACTGAGCATGTGGCAGTGCCCAGAAGAGAGCTAATATTTCTCTGAGACCCTGCAATATGTTGGGTCTCAGGCTGATATCATCATCCATGTTATCTCATTTTTATCCTCCCAGTAATCCAAATAAGTTTCTTATCCCTGTTTTCTAAAGGACAAAGCTGAGACTCTGAAAACTGTTGAAAGTATTGAAGCCAGGAATAACATGTAGCCTCCACTCTGCACAGAAAAGGACCACCTATCACATTTGTAAACTAGAAATTTATAAAATACGGTGTTTTCCTGGGCATTCCTCTCAGTTGATCTTCTCACACACACCTTGGGAGACAAATAAAACAATATCATTGTTCTCACCAGATAAGAAGTTGGGGCCCAGAACAATTGCATGGCTTATCTAACAGTGTACAGCAAGTAAGTGCCAGAACCGGGACTTGGATCCACTTCTCTAATTCCGAGAACCAAGCTGTTCTAAGAAATGATTTTCTACTCTTCAAAAAGAGGACAAGGTTTGTTTGTGTAAGCCAGCTGTATAGCCACTGCACAGTCAACTGTACCCAATGAGAAGCAGAGTGTGAATTACAAGCAAATAGCTTGTCTTCTCTGCCACACCCTACTAACATAACCAAAGATGAAATAAACAATGATTGTGAGTAAATGTTCTTAAAGTCACAAGCTGGCTTAGACTGTTTCACATAGTCACAAGCAACAATCATATTTTTAAATAGCATTTGCTCCTGCTGTATGTTCTTCTGAAGCATACAAACAATAAGAAACAAGGTACATTTGTCCCAAGGATAGTGTGTTCTTACCCATCAAGGAGCACAGAATCATCTGGGATGCACATTTTTAAAACATGTAGACTCTCAGGTCCCAGGACCTGTTATTTTTATATAAGCATTTCTGATGCCTCAGGTCCACACACCATGCTTTGTGAAATATTAACATGGAACCACAGTTATTTCATGACTGGTGATTACACAATATCTGCTTAATGTTAAATTGCAGAGAACAAAAATGTATCAACAATCCAAAATTCTGCTCACAAAACACCAGTAGAAGTCAGCTCCAGAAGGAGCAGGAAATCTATGTGGTTTCAGACTTTCCACATTCAAGCCTACGCCCACTCCCGTAAAGGGTTTGTTTTGCTATCCAGGTTCTATTTTCTGGTCTCCTTGACACTGTGGAAACAACTTGGCCATTCACAGAGACTCAGCTAACTTCAAATAGCTGGAGTTGCCTCCCAAGGACAAAAGAGACAAAGATGGATTGAGCAGATCTAAGACCTAGAAAAAAATAATATCTGTGTTTAATAACTTCTATCTCACCTACATCACCGTGGCTCTCTCTGGAGTGGGGAGAAACTAGGGTATTCGGTAGGGGCTGCACTCAAGCTACAGAGCAGTTGTTGTTCATTAACCTTGTATAACATGACATCTGATTCTTCCATAACACAGCTAACAAATCACTTCTCATATCAGGTTGCCCCAGAAGCCTTAAACTATTTTAAGCCTAGTGCTGTGTCCCAGAAATCATTCTGAATGTTATCAATGGTGATCCTGAGGAATTTAAGAACAGTCAAAGAAAGTAATTCAAAATATTTTTCATTTTGGGAGTCTTTAAAAGACCTTTTCATTGGGGAAAAAAAAAGAAAAAGAGGTTAAGATTTAGAATACTTGGTTTCATCCCCATTGCCAGGTTTTGCAGTTGTTTATTGAACTAGATAGGATGAAAGAAGGATAGAAATCAGAGAGCCCCTGAATGTGAGCAGGGACAGGAGGCTGGGGACAAGAGGGAAAACAGCACAACCAATCAAACCTACCACAGATCCTGGCAATGACTGGGAAGCAGAGAGTTATGGTCTGGACATACCAACAAGCACCCACCTTCCCAAGGCGTCTCTACAAGCGTGATGCTTTAGATAAGACTCCAGTCTTGACAGTTCTGGACCATACACAGTAAGACATAAACACCCTCCTCAGAGCCCTAAAATTCCTAATGCTCCAACATGGTGGATGCAAATTATTACCCATGAGCTTTAAGCTCCCCACGCTAGCAGATCTACCACACCTCTGGCATTCAGAGCCACTGTCCTCCCACTATGTTTGAAGTTAATAGGTCAGCCTTCCCACCATGTTCCTTTTCTGCTGCTCCGTCCCCACATACCTGGCCCATTTGTTATCACCCAGTTTCTCTCTTCTTTCACAAATAACTGTTAGACCCTCACCTACAAGGAAAGTTCCACGCACAATCACCCTCAGACTCCAGGGTCAACCTCTTCTCCCCATCTCCTCTGAACTCCCACATCCATAACCTGTCCATGCTGGGCAATGTCTCCCACCACTTTCCCTCACACATTCTCAATCACCCCAGATTCAGGCATTTCTTCTGCTCACCTGGAAAGGTTCTTGTCTGTACCCACTGTATCCAGTTTCTCCCCACTCCAGTACACCCTTGAAACCATGCCCAGACTATCTGACCAATAAGTAACCGTTAAAATTTTGGCCCTGGATAAAGGGGTGTTACTGATTGCATTAGAGGTCCCCGTTTTTTCTTCTCCTTTAATCCATGTTCTTTGCAATATAAATCTGTAATTCCCTTTCACAGTGACTGGACTTTGTCATAAGATGTGTCTGTTTTTGCTTGAAAAGCATTTGTGCAACTGGCCTCACTTGCTCCTGCTCCTGTATGATTGCCATGAGAATATCCACGGGCTGGCCTATGGATGAGAGGCATGTAAAGAGATGAGCGCCTGTAACTCCAGCTGGAGCTATATTGAACCAGCCAAAACACCAGACAGACAAGTGAGACCAGCTGAAACCACAACTGTTAAGTCCAGCCTAAATCATCAAGCCACAGACTAAATATACGTTCCCCGTTTTAAGCCACAGATTTGTTGAACAGTTTATTATGAGGCATTATTGTGGCAACAGATAACCAATATGAAAACACACAATACAACAGGTGATTTCAAAGGACATACATCCACATTCTGGTCAAAACTGAGGCTTCCCCTTCCTCTCACCATCTCAGGATCCTGTCTTTCACCCTCCTGATGGCGAGGATTCCATGCCCCTGGGCTAGCAGTAGAAATAAGTCAGATCTGGAAACTTCTCTGTAAAACCATGACTCCATACTGGATGAGTGGAGGAGACTGCTGGTGATTGGTGACAGTGTCCAGCCATGACAGTAGGAAGTCACCAGTGACTCGGTTCCTTACAGCTGGCTGGAACTGGTAACGGAGGGTGTTGGCTTCAGTCACAATTGACACTTGACAGTCTAGACTCTAGGTTCAGGATAATTGATGCTAAAACTATTTACTGAATCTTTCTCTTACACTAAACAGCTGCTTCCCCACAGAATGGTCCTGTTTTGCAGGGTTTCTGCCTGCTGTTCTCAAGACTATGTGTGGGGGACTTCGGGGAAGACAGCAGGGGCCACAGGAGAAATCCTTGAAATTAACACAAAAGGGATTTGGTGAGGACTGTGCAGAAAAAGAAGAAACCAATACAATGTTTGAAATATCCCACAACATATTGGTATTTTCTTTCTCTAACCAGAATACAAAATTCTTTGAGAACAAATTCCCAATTCATCTCCTTTTTGAAGTGACAAGAGAAGTAATAGGAAGAAAAATGAATTAAAAATCAGAAACTTTATAGGGAAAAGGATTTCTTTTCTACTTTCTGAGAGTAAATAAGAATCAATATATTCTCTCAGATAGTCAAAAAAGGCAGAGAATATATAGATGCTCTAAAGACATCAATTAAATGTCATCTCCTCACTGTAAGAAATCAGACCCTGTCACCCTAGCCTTTCATTTTTTCACATATTTTTTATTTTCTTCATAGCACTTTATTATTATCTAAAATATCTACCACATTTATTTCCATATCTGTTTTCTATTCCTCTCAACTCAAAAGTAAGCACCATGAGGGTAAATTCTCCAAGAGAGGAAGATCCCAAGAGCACATACTATTTTACTATTGTTTCTCTAAAAATTATTAGGCACATAGTAGGTACTCGGTGGGAATTAACAAGAAGAAAGGAAGGAAAAGGGAAGGGAAGGAGAATGGACCCATAGATATTTTATTTACAGTTATCTAACTTTTCATTAATAGCACCCAGTTCATCAAAGTGATGGTATTTGGTTGAGAATGCATGGGTTTATAGAAAGAAATTTTAATTCATAAGATGAAAGGTAATGACATTTTATGTGCATTATAAAATTACTTGTCAATAATAAAAATATTGCAATCCAAAGTTTTCTGTGTTCTCTATCTGGTAATCCCCTCTCTAAATGTCCCTGAGTTTGGTTGTTTTACATATAGATACATAATTAGACCTAAAGAAATAAGATAAACCATTTACCCTCCTGAGCATATTTCTTTGTATAATTAAAGAGCTGGATAACATGACTTTAATGGTTAATGGTTGCTGGGGAAATTCTGTAAGTTAGTGATAATTAGGAAAACTGACATTTTGGCTTCAAGTTCTTTTCCATGAAACCAAAATCTCCACCAGACATATTCTCAAAATTAACTACAGAAAAGCACTAAGGCTGGTCTTTGAGGTGCTATGTCTGCATGTTTAGACTTGCTGCAGAAAAGTCAGCTGGAATTATGAAATCCTGATTCAAAAATATCCATCTGCCAATATTAATTTTGAATGTGAGAATTAGATACTTTGGCCAGCACCTAAAGAAGCATTGGACAAACTGGGGCCTCAGTCCCCACCATACAGACCTTGCCATGAGCTGCAGCTGCAGTCATGGAAGTACAAAATGCTACTGGCCTATTGAATAATTAAGCTGCTCTGAATTTCTGTAGGCCTCCCTGGAATGAGAATGAATGAGGATTCAAGATGACATTAACAGAATCTCCTGCTCATCTCCTGATCCACCTCCATCACAGTAGGGTCTTAGTCAAGAATCTTTTGTTTCTAAGTAACAGAACCCCTTTCAGCAAAAGGCTTTTTTTAAAAAAAAAAAAAAAAAAAAAAGACAGTTTTTATAATCGTGAAATCTGGGGCATGATAAAGGTCAAAATGTTGACTAAAACCAGAATGATCAAGTCCACCAACCTCTGGGTCTTTCTCTCAGACTCTCATCTCTGCTCAGCTCTGTGTATCTACCTCAGATTCTTATTCCTCAGACCTGTTCCTGTACTTGTAATATAGCTCTCCCATTGAAGAAACCATTCAGCCCCACCCTCACCCCAGTTCAAGCCACATGCAAAGGCTGAAATCAAGCTGTGGTGGCTTCATGGATGAGGACCCGCCCATGGTGAGATGTAAGAGGTGAGTTTAGAGGTGGGGCGCCCCCCAGTGTCTAGTATCACCCAGCTGAGAGGATGGTTACACTCAAGGGGTCGTCACCACTGCTGGGTAAGCATCAGGGGCAGGGTCTGTAGACTTGGGAATTGGTTGGAGAATACGTAATAGGGGCAGAAGCCCATAGAAGAGGCAAAAGCCCATAGAGATTAACCCAAGGCCCAGAGGTAGTCTCACCAGGAACAACTCCCAGTCATCCTCAGTGGTTTTTTTCCTCAAAACCCAGGACCCAAATAAAAGACCACCTATAGACCAGGTCGACAGTAGGGATCAGCCATAGCTGTGCCCCCGACCACACAGTGACTCTGGGAGTGCTGGAGGATCCAAAGGATATTGAGGCAGATCTGATTTCACAAGTGGATAAGTTTTGGGAGGTTTAGGTCCAGGGTGAGAGAGACTCTCCTTTGATCCAATCTAAACTGGCCCAAGAGTTTAGATTCTGATCAGCCCAGATGGGCCAAGCAAACTCCTCTGGTTAAATCATCTGTGGACTAGTGAGCAATTCCACAATACGAATGTGACTGTGAGGGGCTCATCAGTGCATTAAGAGGGGTACCCATGGGAAAATAAGTCAGTGTTAGACACTCCAAATGGAGCCTACCATAGCTGGTCTTCAAAGGGACTCTATTAGAGTCCCTTATCATAAGAAATCGCCAGAGTTGCCAACTGGTGTCTGAAGACCATGGCTGTGATTCCTCCAACAGTCTATAGTCATTATTCAAAATATAGAAGGCAATACAGCCAATGGGAGTTTGGTTACATCTCACCATTTCAAGTTCATGTAGCTGCTGAATCATGACCATGCTGAGCATCTGACTTTCAAGGCAGGAGGCAAAGAGTGGAGAAGGTTAGCTTTCCACCTTTTGAGAGCTATTATAACAAAATTACCACAAACTCAGTGGCTCAAACAAGACAAATTTAAAATTTGTGTTTTAAATTTAAAATCCTGTGTTTCCTGATTATAATCAAGGTGTGAGCAGGTTTGTGCTCCTTTCTGCAAATAGGAAGGGAGAATATATTTCCTTGCCTCCTCCAGCTTCTACAAGGTACCAGCATTGCTTGGCTCATAGCTCTTTCTCTCTGACCATGTTTCCATCATCATATCTCCCTCCCTGGCTACAATCTGAAAAGTTCCCCATCTTCAAGGACCTGTGATTAGATTGGGCCCACTGAATTTTCCAGAATCATTTTCTCATCTCAAGGACCTTAACTTAATCCCATATGGTAAAGTCGTTTCTTGCTGTGTAAGGTAACATATTTAAACATTCCAGGGATTTGAGCATCTTTGGGAAGTCATTATTCTGAGTATTGCACAGGGAGTCTAGGAATTTAAATTTTTATAGAAGCTTCTCTTTCAGATACTTTTCCCTCTCTCGTTTGCCTAAATCTCTTAATTATTTTTCCAACTTGTCATCTTGTGATCATTTCATAATAGAGCTGTGCATTCTATATGCACAGGAAAATATTTCACCTTCACCTGAAAAACTTTTAAGAGCATATGACTTGATTAATATCAAATATCTGTAAATATGAACTGTTGGTTCTATAAAAAACAGAACAAGTACTGAACCTCTACTACTTCTTAAGAAGTTTCCAGGTATGCATATCAGTTTACTTAATTTAAACAAGGACCCTGCAATGGGGACAGCATTATGCCCACTTTACTAATGAATTAAACAATGACAAATAAGTAGTCGAAAATTAGATAGTAAGAAGTGGAGCTAAGATTTAAGCCCTGAGCAACTTTAGATATATATTCTTTCCTTTATACAAGGCAGCCACTAAAGAATAAAACCTTGCTATATATCCAAAAGAACTAAAATAAGTGTACTGTAGTAAGATAAGCACATCAGTGTTAATACCAGCACAAGTCACAAAAGCCAAGTTATAGAACCAGGCTTGGCGTCTGTCAACAGACGAATAAATAAAGAAAACGTAGTGTGTATACACAATGGAGTTTACTCAGCCATAACAAAGAATAAAATAATGGCGTTTGCCAGTAAATGGATGGACCTAGAATTACATCATGCTAACTGAAATAAGCCAGACTCAGAAAGTCAAGGGTCAAATGTTTTCTCTCACATGTGGCAGCTAGAGAAAAAAAAAATGGAATAAGAAAAGGGATCTCACAAAAAATAGTATGGAGACTAAAAGAATAGAGGAAGGTGATCAAGAGGGAGGGAGGAGGAGAGGGAAAGGGAAAGCACTAGTGAATGAAACTTACCTAATTATGCTATGTCCTTGTATGAATATGCCACAATTAATCCCGCTCCTATACACAATTATAAAGTAATAATTAATCTAATAATAATAATAGAAGGAAGATCAGTAGAATAGAGTAAGAGTTCTAGTGGGAGGAAGAAGGGAAGGGAACCGGAAGGTCCTGAGGAATGTGATTGATCAAATTATGTTCATATGCAAATATGGCACAGTGAATTCCATTATCATGCATAATTGTAATGCACTAATTTAAAAAGCATAAATACCAAGAACTTATGCATCATTTCTGTTCTTTTATCTTTCTTCCTCTAATCTACCCATCTCCTACTCTATTGTAAATGAAGGTCATTGTGATTATCAGACACTTACTTATCCTCCAATATCCCTTTTCCCTTTCTTCTTTAGAAATAGAGCTCATAGTTTTTGCTTCTCAAAGTACATACTATAATTTCTCTGCCTCCCTTTACAGTCAAGCATAACTAAATCCTGTTTGACAGATCTAACTAGAAATGTCACATGAATCTCTCAGGAAGTTTTTTTAAAGGGAAGGATTGTCCCATCTTCCTTCCTTTCTCCTCCCTGAGACCTGGAGTATTAGATGGGAATGCTAGAACTCATATTGCTGTCTGAGACCATGAGATGGAAGGAGGCTGGCAGAGTGATTAGAAAGAGTAGATGCATTTGCTGACGTCTTTTACATGAGGGATGCACTTCATTGTGTTAAAGTCACTATTATTTGTGGGTATTATTTACAAATATCTAAACTTAATCCTACTGATATAGTTATTTTTTCAAATTTTTTATTTGTTATTTTCACTTATATGTGACAATATAATGTATTTTGATATATTATGCATACATGGAGTATAATTTCTCATTCTGTGGATGTACATGATATGGAGTTATATTGGTTGTGTATTCATATATGAACCTAGGAAAGTTATGTCCAATTCATTCTACTGTCTTTCCTATTCTCATACCACCTCCTCTCCACTTCCCTTCATTCCCCTTTGTCTAATCGAATGTATTTTTATTCTTCCCTCTCCCCACTTTATTGTATGTTAGCATCTACATATCAGAGAGAACATTTTACCTTTGGTTTTGGGGGATTGGCTTTTTTTGCTTAGCATAATAGACTCCAGTTCCATCCATTTACTGGCAAATGCCATTACTTCATTTTTCTTTATTGTGGAGTAATATTCCATTGTGTATATATACCACATTTTCCTTATCCATTCATCTGTTGAAGGGCACCTAGATTTGTTTCATAGCTTAGCTATTGTGAATTGAGTTGCTATAAACATTTATGGGCCCGTGTCACTATAGTATGCTGATTTTAAATCCTTTGAGTATATATACCAAGGAATGGTATAGCTGGGTCATGTGGTGGGTCCATTTCTAGCCTTTTAAGGAATTTCCATATTGCCTTCCAAAGTGGTTGTATTAATTTGCAATCCCACCAACAATGTATAATTATACCTTATTCACCACATCCTCATTAACAATTATTGTTATTTGTATTATGCTTGCCATTCTGA
This sequence comes from Marmota flaviventris, assembly GCF_047511675.1. Classification (NCBI taxonomy): domain Eukaryota; kingdom Metazoa; phylum Chordata; class Mammalia; order Rodentia; family Sciuridae; genus Marmota; species Marmota flaviventris. The sequence continues at coordinate 48,489,048 of NC_092502.1, forward strand.
GTGAGATAAAATCTCAGTGTGGTTTTGGTTTCCATTTCCCTATTGCTAATGATTCTGAACATGTTTTCATATATTTTTAACCACTTGTATTTGTTCTTTCAAGAAATACCTCTTTAGATCATTTGACCATTTATTGATTGGGTTATTTGTTGTTGCTCTTTTCTAGCTCTTTATATATTCTTAATATTAATCCTGGGTCAGAAGAGTAGTTGGCAAAGATTTTTCTCCTGTTCTGTAGGCTTTCTCTTCATGCTCTTAATTGTTCCCTGTGCTTTTCAGAAGCTATTTAATTTTATGCTCTCCCACTATTGAGTCTTTGTTTTCTTCCTTGAGTTTTAGAAGTCTCAATATATTGAAGTGTTAGCCCTATATTTTCTTCTAGCAGTTGCAATTTTCTGGTCTAATTCCTAGGTCTTTGGCCCATCTATAATAGCTCACAAGATTAAAATATAATACCTAAGAATAAATATAACCAAGGAGGTAAAACACTTTTCCAATGAAAATTATAGAATACTAAAGAAAAAAATTGATGAACACCTTAGAAAATAGAACCACCTCCCATGTTCTTAGAATAGCAGAATTAATCTTGTCAAAATGGCTGTTTTACCAAAAGTGATCTAAAGATGCAAAACAATTCCCATCAAAATACCAATGACATTCTTCACAGAACTAGAAAAAAAAATAGTTGTAAAATTCATATGGAAGAATAAGAAATCCAGAAAAGCCAAAACAATACTGATCAATAAGAATAATGCTGGTGGCATCATAATACCCAAACTCAAATTGTACTACAGAGCTATAGTAACAAAAATAGCATGGTATTGGCATAAAAACAAACATGAAACTGAGAATAGTGGCACCTGCCTATAATCCCTGTGACTCTGGAGGCTGAGACAGGAGGTTCACAAGTTGAAGGCCAACCTCAGCAATTTTACAAAGCCCTCTGCAACTTATACCTGTCTGTCTTGAAATAAAAAACAAAAAGGGCTGGTGATGTTGCTCAGTGGTTAAGCACCTCTGAGTTCATTCTACACTACTGAAGAAGGAGGAAGAGGACTTGGAAGAGCAGCAGCAGCAAACAATAAAACAAAAACTCAGACATGAAGACTAATGAAATAGAAGGAAGACACAGACAAATTTGCATAGGCATAGTAATCTCATTTGAAAATTGTACTAAAAACACATGTTGGAGAAAAGACAGACTATTTTTTTTTTTTACAAATTGTGCTAGAAAAAATGGATAACCATATATAAAAGAATGACACAAGATCCATATTTCTCACCCTGTACAAAAATCAACTCAAAGTGGCATTTATGCTTTTTAAGATTGGAATTATACTAAATAAAATCAGTACCACATATGGAACAGGCATATGAATGATAATTTTAATACATTTGTATTAACATATTAAATGCAGTAATATATTATGCAATAGAAGATGGAACACCTATTGTGAGACCAGGGAATGGGCATCAATTCAGAACTAGATCAAGAAGAGTTCAGTTATAGACAGATATATAATTTGCATGTCTCATGAAAAATAAAGATGTAAAACCCTCATTCAAAGAGGGCATTGGTAATATTACATGTAAATGAGGCACCCTTCTGGTGACAAGAAGCAGAGTACATGCATGTTACACCTATCTTCTCAGCTCACACACATACTACATTTGCTAATGGAGTCTCAAGGGAGCTCCAGCCACAAAATACAAGTTCAAAAATAAAATTATTAAGAATTTCAAGGCAGTGATAGTAGGGAATTAAGCCAAGAGCAAGGCCCTTCTGACCATGTATGACTGCATAGGTCACATGCCCATGATGCCAACCCTGGGGATGTGCTATTCATATCCCCCTTCAAAAAAGGACTCCGCTTAGCCTGGCATGGTGGTGCACACCTGTAATCCCAACAACTTGAGAGACTGAGGCAAGAGGATCACAAGTTTGAGGCCAACCTCAGCAACTTTGCAAGACCCTGTCTCAAAAATTAAATAAATAATAAGAGGGACCAAAGATGTGGCTCAATAGTGGTAAAGCACACCTGGGTTCAATACCAGTACCAAAAACCAAACAAGCAAAAGAGATTCCACTCAGATATGAGGAGTACAATTAGCTAAAAGCCTCTAGCTATGATTTTCTTCAGAATCTGCTTCAGCTTGATCACCGACTTCATAACATTCTTGGGGAAGCACAAGTCAATCACTAAGCAAAGCAGTCTTCTTATGGTAATCCCTAGTGTACGGTTGATCAGGGACACACAGTACTTGGGATCAGCCCTTAATACTCACTGCAGAGTCCCTCTGGTGGGCACTCTGTTCAGTGTTCCCTCTGTGCTGGCAGCAACTTTTCAGAACTGCATTGATCCCTAATGACCCCCCAACCCCATCCTTCTTCTTCCCCATCTCCTTTCACTTGCGCTACCCAATAAAGCTTTCCCATTCCTAGTTCCCTCTCAGTCTTGACTTTACATGGAAACCTATCTGTGACAGCTTCAGAGGAGATAATTGTTGGTCTAGAAGAATGAACAGGGAAAATCCAGGCAAAAATTCATATGTAGGGAGAATGAAGCCTAGGAAACAACAAAGGAGTGACATTATAAAACATTGTGTTACTGTTGTTGGTGCACAGAATGTATTTGCAGAGGGGCATGAAAGAATGGAGCAGAGAATGGAGGGCCAAACCAGGAAATTGATACTGGCATAATTCAGGCAGCTTGATTACAAATCTTTCTTAAATTTTACCCAATAACAAGATTTTAAGAGTTGATGTATTAGCGTTTCAATAGTGATATGTATTTAAGTCAAGTATAATTGCTAGTGTCTTATGTGGGCCACCATTCAGAGATAACTTTAGTGATGCTAGTGAGCATGTCCCAACCTATATAATCACATTTCCTGGTTTTCATAATGTACTATGGTTATATATGATGTTACCTTTGGGGGAAGCAACTTTTCAGAACTGCATTGATCTGAACTGTTGGTGAAGGATTCAGAAGGATTTCTCTGTAACATTTTGCAAGTTCTTGTGAATCTATAATTGTTTCAAAGTAAAAACTTAAACAAAAGAATAAAACTCTATTCATAGATGGGTTTATACTGTTCTTTTCTCCTTCAGTAACGACCATTTCATTAACAATAGCAATCATTCCATTAATAAGCAAGTGCACAGGGAGTGCGGGGCCTGGAGACATGCTGCTGACTCACTCTTTGGCAGAGCCTCAGTGAGTGGGGCTGACAAGGATTTAAGGATGAATAAGACCATCCAGATGGCTGCTTTCTATTACTGGTCATGATACAGGCTTTCTTTCCAATCTTCCCAATTAGATAGAAATAGATAGACAGGGATACAAGGAAGAGAAAGAAAGCAAACTGTGCTTCATTCATCAAAAGGACATCATTAAAGGTACTTAATTAATTCCAAATTATTGTCAGAGAATTAACTTAGTCAATGTATGTAGAACACTTAGAACTGTGGCATATGGGAATATCATCATCCCCACCACTATCACCACCATCACCACCATTACCACCACCATCAACAGCACCATCATCATCATTATCACCACCTTCATCTTCATCAGGACTTCAGACTTAAAGCATTAATAAGTCAAAATATAAAGCCCAGAAAAATCTCTACATATGGGAAGGAGCTTCAGTCTATGAATAGACAAATGTTCACCTGGTATTTCTGGCTTTCTTTGATTTCAAATACAGGCATTAGTAACACAATACCTACTCTTCTACTAAATTTCTATTGTTTTCTTATAATTATAGACTTTTAGAACTTTATGTTATCTCTCTCTACTAGGAATCCAAGAAAATCCAATTTTTAACTCATTTTTTAAAGTTTACATACATATAATTTCTCTAAAAATAAAAAAAAATATTGAGCTGCGTTTTTAGGAATCTTAGAAATACAATATAGTTTTCTTGTAAGAGGGCTACTCAGAATTTGCCATGTTGCTTAAACTCTCACTAAAATTATCTTCTCTCAATCAAAAAATTACTCAATACACTACTTTTACATGCTACGTGTTTCAACCCTCATTTTGACCCAGCTCTTCCAAATACTCCTTACTGCTTTAACTTGCATCTCAAATGTTCTCTTTGAAGTTTTTGTTCGGGCTTTTATTGTATTCTTCTCCACGTCTCCCACTGTCTTCAATTTTTCCTGATTTTATTTTGGACACTTAAGGCCAACTGTTCCCCTGTTTCTTTGCGTGGGCTCCCCGTGTCTCCTCAAGCTTCCTCTCGTGCTGACTCCCTCTGCTCCTTTGCTCCATATGCTGCCCCCTCTTACTTCCCCTCCAGCTGTAGAAAGTAAGACTTGAACTCAAGCTGCTCATCAACCCTCTTCTTGTCAGCACAGTTTGACTAAAAGAACTGAAGCACTTTCAACTCTTCACCACAGTGTCTCTTGATTTTTATCACCCCCTCGGGCCATTTCCCAACTTGTCCCCTGCAAAGCTACAAATCTCCGCAGAGCTGTCTCACTTCTCTCTGTTTCCATTTCTTCATCCCTGTCCCTTCTGGAGGAGCTTTTCATTAACTTTCTAAAACCTAAGGTTTGCAACAGAATTTTATCTTCCAGGCTTACAATGTAATTAACTTCCTTACAACTAACTGTATGCATAGAATACTTTTTAGATTGTGAACCTATTGAATCCAGAGGCCTGAAATCCAAGTCTTAACCATACAAACGGGGCTGATGTCAAGGTCTAGGAAGGTCTGTGAATAGAGAGAGTAGTATGCACAGCTTCAGTCCAGAAAGCCAGTGCTTAAGAATGGCCTTACCACTAAATTCTTGCTTGAAAATAATTCATTTAATCCCTCCTGGTCTATGTCACCTTCAAAAGACTGGTAGTCAAATTGTGATCCCTTGTTCAAATTATCTTTGCTGCATAACAAGCTACCCTAAATTCAGTGACACAGAATAGGCACCATTTTATTATGCTCATGGGTTCTGAGGATCAGGAATCTGGACAGGACACAGTAGAAAAGCTCTTTTCTATTCCATGATACTTGGGGCTTCCATGAGGAGACTCAGACAGCTGAGGCGAGAACAACAGGGGCTAGAAAATCCACTTTCAAGACAGTGTCTTTGTTCATGTCTGATGACCTCTCTGTGTGGCCTGGACTTTCTCACACCATGGCAAACTTAAGGTTGCTGGACTTCTTACCTGGTGACTTGGGAACTCCAAAATGTGATGATGATGACCCTCCTCAATAAGTCACATGACCTGATCTTGAAAGTCACACAGTGTACCCTCCGCTCTGCTGGCTGAAGGAGTTGTGAGCTTGATCAGATTCAAAAGAAAAGAATTATTATTCTCTCTTGATGGAGAGAATGGCAAGGCCATGCTGTGCAGGATAGGTATTGTTGGGTAGCTTTCCCAGAACATACAATATGTCACACCCCCACATTTCTTGCCACTCCAAAAAGCTGAGTCTAAGCTTCATTTAGCTTCTCAGTATTTATTCAATCAACACTTGGCCTCCAGGAGGCAACCTGAGAAACATGGGATGTGGGTTTTTTACACATGCAACATAACAAGAAGACAATGCAAAACCATTCTTGTTCAGGCATCTGTGGGTATGTCACAGAATGAAGTCTTGCAAATGTAGAAATTCAAAAACATGTGGTAATCACCGAAGGTCAGAGTGAGCAAAAAGAGTACCATATTGTAGAACTAAATTTACTAATTCCCACAGCTTACATTATCTCATTTAATCTTGCAACAATCCTGAGCAGTAAATTTCACATTCCTTGTTTTTGTAGATCATGAAGCTCAGAACCAAAGCTGTTAAAAAAAAATTAAAACTAAGCCCTTGGTACCATTCTATTCATATCAATCTTGCTGTGACACTACAAGAAGTAGTGCTGAATTGAACTGGGTTTGAAGGTGGATTCTCTGTGTAGAGATTTGCCATGACTGAGACCAAAGAGCCTGTTCTTAGCTTGGGAGTCAATATTAACAAGAGTAAGTGGCAGGAAACAGGAGAGTACGGGGGGCGGCAGCAGTGGTTAGAGAAGGGCATTGCCGAGGCTACCCAGAGAGGAAGCTTACCATAGGGCTGCAGCAAATCCTAAGTTTTGTTCAGTGCAGCAATATCCACAAGTAACATACAGCATGCAACATACAGCATGGTGTTTCTCTACTTCACTTCTTATGAGACCCTCTAATTGCGACAGCTGCCATGCTGACAGAATGTTTCCTCTTTCCCTGGACTACACTATGCCTTCCTAGGGGTAGGAAGAGGAATACATTTTAGCCTGTAATATGTAAGTAACTGTCAGATACAGCCACTTCACACATGGACTAAGGGCAATGCTTGTTGCCTTAGATCTCTGCAAAATGACCCAGCCCAGTAAAAGAGATTCTGATCCCAGCTATAGTACTTAAGTGCTCCAGCTCTAGACCTATGGCCTCAGCAGTGACAGAGATAGGAACAATCAACTTTTATCTGGCACATATGAAGTTCTGCATATGTCACTGAATTCTCACAGTAATCCTAACAAAGTCTTACTAATATTATTCCTGTTTTGCAAATGGGAAAGCAAGGCCCCAGGAGATGTACAGTGTCACCCATGGATGATAGGGTGTCATTTCAAATCCAGGCATCTTATAACCATGTGTTTAACTCTATGCAGAATATGAGCATCGATAACCCCTTGCTCAGACAAAGGCTGAATGAAGCAGAAAAAAGAAAAAAAAAAAAAAAAACGCTGAGAGGTGTTATGAAGACATCAAAGAAATAATATACATTTTTCTCTGTTCTATAGGCCAAGTCATGGTTAAGTGTTATGGCCAATCTGAATTGTCAACTTGACTGCATTAAGAGATGCCTAAGATTAAGAGGCTTGTGGGTGTGTCAAGGAGGTGTTTCTAGGAATGATTGGCATGTAGGCCAACAAGCTGAGGGTGGATACCCAACCTAAATGTGGGCAGCACTTTCCAATAGGTTGAGGGCCTGGATGGAGCAAAAAGGTAGAAGAACAAGGAATCAGTAGCAGACACAAGCTCAATTCTCCTTAAGTGGGTGCTTCAATTGCTGCTGCGATCACCTGAGGACATGGGGCTCCAGTTTCTTCACTCTTCCACTGAGGACTCTCACCAACAACTCTCCAGGAGGTTTCCAGGTGTTTGGTCCCAGACTGGGGCTTCATCATTGATCCTTCTTGTTCTGAGGCTCCAGCTTCTTGGACTGAGCAGCTACTGGTTCCTCCAGCTTTCCACCCTGCAGACAGTCATTAAAGGACTTTCCACTTTCTGGTAGTATAAATGGATCTAATAAATCCCCCTTTTATAATCATACCTACATAGATATCCTGTTGGTTCTGTTTCTCTAGAGAATTCTAATTCAATATGATATCCATAAGAGTAGAATAAGCAAATAATAACACAAGATATAATATCTCCACGTATTCCACAGACCCTCAACATTCTAGAGAGATAGATTTCCAAGAATACACAATTCATAAATTTCTTTTTAGAATACAGTTTTCCTCATAAATTGTGACTCTGTATAGCCTCATAAATAGTATTGCTTCATATCTGATCAGAGTGCAGACAGACTGAGGAACAGACAAGCAGGGCTTGCTCAATCCTCAAGTGACTCACTCTGCCCATAGTTACTAAAAACAAAAACTCACACCTCAGCACAGTTACCAATCCCCAGTGAACCACAGGACAATGTAAAATCTCAAATAGATAGATCTGTAAATGCATTCCTGAGATTTAGTGATTTAATTATATGACCCAAATGAGAAAAGCAAATATCTACAATAGGAACTCAGAGATGAGACTTTACCAAGTCTCCTTCTGAATGACTTGTCCTCTCTCCCACCCATTTGCAAGCCTCTGATATTTACACCTATCGTCAAGGCTGTATTACATCGCAAGGGGCTGTTTTTACCTTCCTTTCAGGTTTCAGACCTCTTCATCAAAGGGACTTTGGGCTCCATCAGGCTGCACACAGAGCATTTTACACCTTTCACCAAAGCTGGGCAGAGGGAGATCAGTTACTGTTAATTACAGATGCTTTCTGTCATAATGGGCCAGAATTTCAAAAGAGTCTCAACTGCAAAGCTCCCAAATGCCATGCACAAACCTGGTAATGGTCCATGCAAATTGAATACTTAGTGGGTCTGCGTGCATTCTGTTCCAAGGACTGCCTTTGAAAATTTAGCCCCATAACTCCAAAGCATTTGTAGCATCATAATCTGTCATCATTAGCAACAATGCTTGACTTGGTGCTCAACATTCTTATTAACCATGCAATTATGAATGCAGACAATGTTTAATCACTTTTACAAAAATACAGCTGTGTTGTTGGGGAGCTGTCATTTACTGCTCATTAATGATTGATTTTTTTAACCATCTAGACTGTTTTCACGAGAACAGCAGATTAACTATAAAGAATTCATTATTGGTCGTTAAAAGATATTAAAATGTAAAACCTTTACAAGATGTGTCCTGTCTTTCTGCATTCAGATGACTGAAACTCTCTGGCCAAGGTAGGGGAGGAAACAAAACAAAAAACAAAAATTATTCTTCTAGACCTCTGGCAGGGAGATTGGTCTGAGGAGAGGTAGAGTGAAGAGAGAAATTAAGAAAAAAATTCTCCTTTTTTTCTGTAATAAAACATTGATTACATTTCCCAAATGGCAATAATTTACCCCCAAATAATTACTTCAGCTTTTGTCTGGCTTATTTAAGGACTGAGTTGTGGGTACCAATCGATTTGGTACAGATTTTGAAAATGTAGGGCTGTTTCTCTTTACCTCCCATATACTGGAAGACACTAATTCCTTTCCTGCATTGTACACTTAATTAAAGATGAGTCAGGGAATTATTTTATGGCTGAATTTCACTTGTACCATGGATGCAGGGAGCTAGGTTATGCTCCATCAAATGTCACCTGTACAGACTGTGATAAAATGCACTTACCCAGTGCTTACCTACAAAGATAATAAGTTTCAAAACCTGTTACAGCATTTGAAAGATCAGATTGCTCAGTGCCATGCTCTCCCTGGATTTCCAGTTCTGATGTTCATAGAGCTCACACCTGAGGTCCTTTATTTCCTCACTTACTCAGGAGCTTCTAGGATCCAAACCTGAAAGAGAAGGTTTTTTAAATAATAATTCCTCATTTTTCTGTTCTGTCATACCCTTACTCAGGGTCTTCTCTGAAATGTCTGCCTTAGGGTTTTGTTTTGTTTTGTTTTGGTAGGAGAGGGGGGTTACTGGGGATTAAATCAGGGATACTCAACCAATGAACCACATCCCAGCCCTATTTTGCATTTTATTTTGAGACAGGGTCTCACTGAGTTGTTTAGAGCTTCACTTTTGCTGAGGCTGGTTTTGAACTCACGATCCTCCTGCCTCAGCCTCGCAGGCCTCTGGGATTTCAGGCATGAGCCACTGCACCTGGCTGCCTTAGTTCTTTCCAGTAATATTTTGGATGTTTTTTCTGATAACAAATATTATATATATATACATTCTAGAAAATATAGAAAAGAACATAGACACCACCTGTAATCCTACACCCAGAAATAACCACTGTTAACTTTATATTTACTTCTAGTATTTCTCCTTAAAGGATTTTGTGTGACTTTGGGTGAGTTATTTATCTTCCCTGTGTATAATTTTCTCCTCTGTAAAATAGAGAATAGTACCTACTTCATAAGGTGATTTTGAAGACTATATAATTATTTGGAAAGCACATAGAGAAGTCTCCAATACAATTAAAAGCAATGTATAATTTATCAATCATAATTTTATAAATTATTGAGTGAGAAATAGCATTGAGGGGGATTCCAAAGGAAAGAAAGATAGTTAATTAATATATTAGACTGTTTTCCATTGCTATAATAAAGTACCTAGGGCAAGGTAGGTACTCTTTTTAAAAAGATGCTTATTTGACTAACGGTTTGGGAAGCTGAAAGTGTAAGAATGTACAGCTCTGTTTGTTTGGCTTCTGCTAAGGGCTCTCTTGGGTTATAACATAGTGGAAAAGGAACCAGCAATATGCAGAAGAAGCCAAATGTATGAGGTGGCCTCACTTCATAACAACCCACTCTTAAAAGCTAACCCCAGTCTGTTAGACAAACATTAATAAATACCTTCTGAGGGCACTGCTAACTACCTCCTGTGAGATCTCATCTCTTCTTAATTCTGCTACATGAGGCATTATGTCTCCAGTATATGAACTCTTGGAGTTCCCAGGCATGGCTCATGCCATTGCTGAAGGGAGGAAGTGGCAGATAGTAGTGTCCAGGTGTGCTAATTGTGCAACTGTGTAGACCACACACCCAAAACATTCATTCTGTAGCATTCCTCTCCTGGCTTCCAAGGTTCATGTCCTAAAACAGTGCAAAATACAAAACATTTCATCTCCAATAGTCCCCAAATCTTAATTTCTTCCAGCATCATTTAAAAGTTCAAAGTCTCATCTGGGATTCAATGAGATCTCCTATCAGCTGTGAGCCTATAAAAATCAAAAACAAGTTATCTACTCCAAGATACTGTGGGGGGACAAGGATAGGATCGAAATCCCTATGTGAAAAGGAAGAAATAGAGAAGTAGAAAGGAAAAACTGGCCCAAAGAAAGACTGAAACCCAGCAGGGCAGACATTAATTTTTTTTTTTTTTGGGGGGGGGTACTACTAGGGGATTGAACCTGGAGGCACTTTACCCACAGAGCTCCATCTCAGTCCTCTTTTATTTTTTATTTTGAGACAGGGTCTCTCTAAGAGGCTGAGGGTCTCACTCAATTGCTGAGGCTGACCTTGAACTTGCAATCCTCCTGCTCCAGCTTCCTGAGTTGCTGGGATTACAGGCTAGTGCCACCACAGCCAGCTAATAAATCTTGAAGCTCCACATTGTGGTAGGGGTGAGCCCCCAAGGGTTCAAGCAGCCCCACCCCCATGGCTTTGCTGGTCACAGCCCACATGGCTGCTCTTTCTCTGGTATCTCTGCTGCAGAGATCCCCATGGATCCACTAGGCATTGTCCCCATGGAGACTCTGTGGTGGCTCCACCTCTGTGGCAATTTCTCCCTGGCTTCCCAGGTTTTCCTTTGAAATCTCAGTGGAAGACATCAGAACCCCATACCTCTTACATTCTACACAGATGCACAATTAGCACACATGGACACTACTATCTGGTACTTCCTCCCTTCAGCAATGGTATAAGCCATGCCTGGGAACTTCAGAGCACTACTCCAGAAAACATGATCCTGAGGTGTCATGGGGCAGAGGCCTATGCAGCATGCCTCAGCGTTTCCTGGGGAGGGTGGGCTTTTGGTGGGAGGGGCAGCCTCAAAGTTTCCTGAGATGCCATTGAAGCCTTTTTTTTTTCTATTATCTTAACAATTGCACATGGATCCCTTTTATTTAGTCATTTGGCCATATTATCCTTCCCCAAACATGCTTTCTCACTCTAATTTATATAAGCAAGCTATATGACTTTTCCAAATTCTTAGTCTGTTTCCCTTTGCTACTGAGTCTTACTGTGAAGCTCATTAAAAGTGGCCGATAATAACCATGCAGCAGCCTGAATGCATTGTTGTTCAGAAGTTGCCTCAGCCACATAGCATCTCTCCTAAATTCGGCCTTCTAATCACTAGGACATGTACATATTGCAGTACGTTCTTTACAACAATCTAACAAGGGTGGCTTATCCTTGTTTCCATCCAAAACTAGTTCCCTAGTCTCTTGTCTTCTCAGCCCTTCACAGAATGACCCAGAATTTCTACTTATAAAAATACAGGCTTTCTCTACCTTGCTTCTCAGAATTCTCCCAACTTCCACCCATTACCCAGTTCCAAAGCCACCTCCACATTTTTATATACAAAGTTTCCATTATCACCCCATTCTTTAGTACCAATTTTCTATGTAAGTCTTCTTTTTGTTGTACAGCAAAATACCTGAGGCTGAGTAGTTTTATAGAAAAGTAGCTTATTTAGCTCACAGAGGCTGAAAGTCCAAGATCAGAGAACCCTATCTGTTTGGCCTCAGTGAGGGCTGCCCTTGACTATATCACAACATCACAGTGGAAGGGGAATCGCAAGAAGACAAGTACCTAGGATGTCTTCACTTTGTGACAACTTTTCCTCTCTCTATCTCTCAATAAACAACTCACTACTCAAGAAGACCTTAATCCTTTCCAAAGTTGATATCTTTATGACTGACAGACCTTCCATGAGGCCTTACGTCTTGAAGACTCTATGACCTCTTAATACTGCTACATTGGGGATCTAGCCTCCAACCCATGAACACTTCAGAGACAAACTGCATCCAAAACATAGCAACTACTAAAATTTTCCAAATATTTAAATTCCCAGATGATGCTGTGGATCCAGGAAGCTACACTTTCGAAACCAGTGTCACATATTATATAATTATAATGAGAAAAACCCACCACAAGTGAGAAAAACAATTGTAAGCAATGGGAGGGTATTTGGTCCAGGGAGCTTTCCCATGGGGAGGGTTTTGGAGGGATTTGAAAGGGGTGTTGTGCTCCAAGGATGATGTGGTGAGTGGAAATGATGACTTACACCAGGTAAAAGAGCTGTGAGGTTCTGCTGACCTATCACTTTCCCAGCTGACTCTGGTCCAAGACATTGCTCAGTAGTAAATCTTTTAGTTACATATTATGTTGTCTTGCCCAGGATATTCCAGCCCCATGCTTGGAAAGTATCACCAGAAATGGGAAAGCCAGACCCAAGAAAAGTAAGTCTTCAGACTGACTATGTCTGGGTAAGCATTCAGGATAACAGAAGCGATTTGCTGCTCCCCCTGACTGCCATCACCTTAAGAGCCCAGGGTGTGGAGGAAGGCAGTCAACATGAATATTTATGCCTTTTAGAGAGCATCATACTATTTCTCTCATCATATATCCAGTGTATTCCTCTAAATAATATATTATGAGCATTTCCCGATTTTCTTTTTTTAAAAGCTGTTTTATAATATGCCATCATATGGATATATCATAACTTTTAAATAATCCCTTTTGTTGACTGTTTTTCTTCTTTACTTTCTCTTTTATAAATAACTCCACTCGATCTTTATCTGTGTTTCATATTTTATTCCCTTCATATTCATACCAAAAATTCTATGATTTGGAAATCATGCACCACAAGTACAAAAGGTTTAGGATTACCATGCCAGAGTGTGGTAATTATATCAGAAACTCTAGTCATTATAGTAAAGTGTTCCAATATCTTTTTTCCAGCAAGAAAACCTGGAAGTTTTCTTTTGTTGGAAAAGCCATCCAAATGCCTATCTCTCACATGACACTTCAAAGCACTTGTCACAAAGCTGTGGAGGTACCAACAAAAATTTTTAAAAGTGAATTGTCTATGTCCACAGTAAACTTTGGTTGTGGAGATACTGATACATTGACTTATAAGACTCTTCTGGTGCCTGATCTATAAAAGAATAAGTAAATATTTTAACTTAATGAATGATTCAATTGTTGAAATATCCACTTATTAACATAAGCAGAATGCAGAATCACAATCTGTATTTGGGGTAAAAATGGGAGTTCATAACCCACTTGAATGTATGAAATATGATATGTCAAGAGCTTTGTAATGTTTTGAACAACCAATAAAAAATATGTACAGGAAAAAAAAAACATAAGCAGAAGATTAACCTATGTAGAAGTCACTCTTAATATTGATTAAATCTCATATTAATGGAAGAGAAATCACTAAAAAGTTCATCTCTCTGGGTAATGTGTCCAATGTTGGAGTCTACTTGGCTTTCATATTTTTCCTGTCAGGTTAAACATAAACTAATAAATTAAAGTTAGTCCCCAGGGGTGAGACTAGAACATCTGAGTGATATTAGCATCCCATTGATACTATCTACAATAAAGCTGTCAGCTTCAACACTTTGTTCATGATGGCTGGTAGGATACTAAATCATGGATGATTTCTGATAAAAGAAACTTCTCTCATTAAACTAGGCTACAGAGGGGCCATCAATTTTCATCAGTGATTTTCAACCCTTGCTGAAATACCTGGGGGACTTTTTAAGAGGGAAGCTTGATAGAATGACCTGTCATTCAAGGATGATCAGACCACCAGGGTTGGGGGAGGGGGCAGGCATTAGTATTTTGTACAAAGTCCTCTACTGGTTTCAGAGTGCCCCCACACTTGAGGAGCAGTGCTTTGGAAGGAGCAGCTAACCAACCAAACTCCAGGCACCCTCAACTTCAAAAGAATAATGACCTCCACATGCCCTCCAGGCATCACCTGCTGTGTAGAAGCAGATTCATAGCTCTTTCAGGCATTGATTAGCTCTGTCAATACTAGAACTGATATACCTCTCCAGTGGCCATAAATAAATTCTGTCAAAGTGCAAACCTGTGGAACAATCTGGCAAAAAGTGACAAAATGCCAAACAGGGATAATTGGTGGGGCAACCCTGGCACTAACTTATCATTGACATAAATTGGAAAGATGATACAGGTTCTTTTTAAATTTTTAACATCTTTTATACTAAGTACTAAATTGGAATGGAAATGCACTCAAATTGATAGTACCCTTAAGTGGCAAAAAACAACAACAAAAAAATCTCAGCTCCTTTGGGCCCATTATCTCTAAGATTACTGTGATATAAGTTGTCCCCTATTCTGCAGAAAGCCACCATTTCTGAAGCGTGCTGGACCGTCTGCTGAGAGTCAAGTAACTGATAGTCACAATCTGCTTAAAGTTCACGACTGAATAATGAATGTATAATATTATATATTCACATATTTGTGTGTATGTGTGCATCTAACCTGACTTTTCATATGTTTCTTAATAGACCTTTATAGCAGTGCCCATATTTTGGACAAAAATAGTTACACATTTTTAAGAGAACATCTTTCATCACCCATGCTAAGTAATTATTGAACAAATGTTTTTTAAACTATTAATTTAGAGGAACAACATACAATTAGTTTAACTAAGATATCCATGTGAATCAATCTCACCCAAGCCATTGCCAAACAGTATCACATAAATTAATAAAGATGAAAGCACTCTCAGAACAAACTTGTCCAGTCTGTTACCTTCCAAAGTAGTCTTTAACATCATGTATCTTGAATATCAATGGTGGGCAAGCTGTTTGGCCAATGAAACTGACTGCCAAATTAATCCTACCCCTTCCAAAATACGGAGTCATTACTGAGAAACAACTACCTGACCAATAATAGCATTCCTGAATCTTAGGGACCACGTAACTCCCTCTTGCAATAGGACATGCATGAGGAAGATGTGGACTAATGTGGCAGGGGATCAGGTACCCTCCCTGCCTACTCTCTTGACACAATGCAGAAACACAGACATTGGGTACCCCATATTGGGGGTAACGAAGATGCAAGATGGAAAGAGACTGAGTTTGTGACTCAACACTTAAAAGAGAGCTGTACATCACTAAGATTATCTATTGGGGACTTTATTGAGAAATAAATTTTTTAGTGTTTGGACCACTATATATTTTGCATTTGTTTTCACAGCTGCTAATATCACATTAATACAAATGCTGTATGTGGGCCCCATATCGTGCCTGCTGCAAAACTCTATGGTGATGCTTTTTTAAAAATGTGACTGGTCTGATGTATCATTTCTAATAACTACAAATAATACATTTAATGAGAAGGCATATTTTGTAATAGCTGACATTGAGAAATATAATTGTACTTTAAAAGAATAAAAGTGCTTCTTAGATTTTTACAATATCCTATGAAA